>NC_141382.1:39816714-39945959 GCF_017979445.1 Akebia trifoliata
TTTTGTGTTCTACCGTCGGATTTCGTTAGATCTATTTTAATCCAACGCCTATAATAGTTTGTATGAATCTTTGTCCCAGATATATATATATGGGAAATGTTCAGCACCCTAAGTTTTACCACACATTTTAACAAACATTTTTTGTCTCACATGGGTTATAAGTTTTTGAATGGGCTGATTTTTGGTGAGGATGATCTCTATGATTAGATGATCATGCTCCCCAAAAATCAGCCCATTCCGAAATGTTTAGCCCCATGTTTACACGATGAAAAATCGTAGACCGTCCATTTTTTGTAAACCATTTTTGATGGGGTTAGAAGTTTTGGAATGAGCTGATTTTTGGTGAGGATGATCTCCTCACCATAGTGATCATCCTCACTAAAAATCAGCCCATTCCAAAACTTCTAACCCATGTAAGACAAAACACGTTTGTTAAAGTGTGTGGTAAAACTTAGGGTGCTGAACAGGACCCTATATATATATATATATATATATATATATATATGGGTCCCGTTCAGCAACAAACATTTGACAAACATTTTGGCAAAACATTTTTCAAAACATGGGTTAGAGGTTTTGGAATGGGCTGATTTTTGGTGAGGATGATCTCTACGGTGAGGAGATCATCCTCACCAAAAAACTGCTCATTCCAAAACTTCTAGCCCCAGTTTACAAGTTGAAAAATCGTGGATCGTCCATTTTTTGTAAATCATTTTTGATGGGATTAGAAGTTTTGGAATAGGCTGATTTTTGGTGATGATGATCTCCTCATCGTAGAGATCATCCTCACCAAAAACCATCCCATTCCAAAACCTCTAACCCATGTTTTGAAAAATGTTTTGCCAAAATGTTTGTCAAAATGTTTGTTGCTGAACATTTCCCTATATATATATATATATATATAGGGTCAGGTTCAAACGACAACCATTTCAACACACATATAGACAACGTGTTTTGTCTTATATGGGCAAAAATGTTTGGAATGGGCTGATTTTTTGTGAGGATGATCTCTGTGGTGAGGAGATCATCCTTGCCAAAAATCAGCTCATTATGAAACTTCTAGACCGTCCAATTTTTGTTGAAAATTTATAGACCGTCCAATTTTTGTAAATCAATTTTGATGGGGTTACAAGTTTTGGAATGGGATGATTTTTTGCCAGGATGATCCCCTCATCACAGAGATCACCTTCACAAAAAATCAGCCCATTCCAAACATTTTTGCCCATATAAGACAAACACGTTGTCTATATGTGTGTCGCAATGTGTGTTGCAGGAACCCGACTCATATATATATATATATATATATATATATATATATAGGGAAATGTTCAGCACCCTAAGTTTTACCCTACACTTTAACAAACGTTTTTTGTCCTACATGGGTTAGAAGTTTTGGAATGGGTTGATTTTTTGTGAGGATGATCTCTATGATTAGAAGATCATCCTCACCAAAAATCAGCCCATTCCGAAATGTTTAGCCCCATGTTTACAAGTTGAAAAATTGTGGACCGTCCATTTTTTGTAAATCATTTTTGATGGGGTTAGAAGTTTTGGAATGAGCTGATTTTTGGTGAGGATGATCTCCTCACCATAGAGATCATCCTTACCAAAAATCAGCCCATTCCAAAACTTCTAACTCATGTAGGACAAAAAACGTTTGTTAAAGTGTAGGGTAAAACTTAGGGTGCTGAACGGGACCCATATATATATATATATAGATAGGGTCCCATTCAACAAAAAACATTTTGGTAAACATTTTGGCAAAATATTTTTCAAAACATGGGTTAGAGGTTTTGGAATGAGCTGATTTTTGGTGAGGATGATCTCTACGATGACGAGATCATTCCTCACCAAAAATCAGCTCATTCCAGGACTTCCAGCCCTATGTTTATAAGTTGACAAATCGTGGCCCATCTATTTTTTGTAAATCATTTTTGATGGGTTAGAAGTTTTGGAATGGGCTGATTTTTGGTGATGATGATTTCCTCATTGTAGAGATCATCCTCACCAAAAATCAGCCCACTCCAAAACCTCTAACCCATGTTTTTGAAAAATGTTTTGCCAAAATGTTTGTCAAAATATTTTTTGCTAAACATTTCCCATATATATATATATAGGGTCCCGTTTGCACCCTAAGTTTTACCACACACTTTAACAAACGCGTTTTGTCCTACATGGGTTAGAAGTTTCGGAATGAGTTGATTTTTTGTGAGGATGATCTCTATGGTGAGCAGATCATCCTCACCAAAAATCAGCTCATTCCAAAACTTCTAACCCCATAAAAAATGATTTACAAAAAATTAACGGTCCACGATTTTTCAACTTGTAAACATGGGGCTAAACATTTCGGAATGGGCTGATTTTTGGGGAGGATCATCTTCTAATCATAAAGATCATCCTCACAAAAAATCAGCCCATTCCAAAACTTCTAACCCATGTAGGACAAAAAACGTTTGTTAAAGTGTGTGGTAAAACTTAGGGTGCTGAACATTTCCCATATGTATATATATATGTTAATATCAAAATAACAAATTCAGTCAAACGAAACTGACTCTGGACTCAGATTTTTTTTTTTCAGATTTGTCCAGCTTAATTAAGACTAGTAACGACCATTTTGCCCAACAGGTGATACGTGAATGTACATATCTGGTGAACCCCCACATGTCCAACGTTTGTCATTTTCGATAATAACAAGTAGAGGGTAATGCTACAGTGACTATGCAGGACACTATGATTGACACTGAGCTGACATGGAGGTGTGTTCATTTGTATCTCAAGGAAAGAAGCTAAGGGTCCATGCACACGTAAACATCAGCTCAGTGTCGAACTCATTGTCATAGTAAGTAATCTTAGCATTTTCCTAACAAGTATTAGTCTAAATGATGATTTCCAGCTTAGCCTACGTTAGAAATTATTATTACTATTTTTTCTTTCTTTCTTTTTTCCGGTAAATAGTTTCTTTTTTAACTTAATGTAAGGCTAGAAGCTAAGCTCGTTATTCTCGGTGTACCCCTCTCCAACTTTAGATATCAAGATTAAGATCCTCTAGTCACCAATCAAGATGATTTCATCTAAGAATTTGTGATCCTTATTATTATTATAAGTAAACAAGTGGAAATTTATATATGTTATCAATGACACAATGAGGTTATTTAATGGATACTTCCAAGGGAGGAGACTTCGCTATGGATTGATCACTCAAACAAAACTAGAACTTAAAGGGAACAGTACCCCAAAGGAAGATATCCAAAAAGAAATTGGTCGATGGGAAAATACTCTTGTTGGGTATGTGTTGGGTAAGAGACCTAATTTAATGGGTCTAAAGGCTATGTTAGATAAGCTTTGGAAGATCAAGGCTAATGTTGACATCACCTCGATAGATGCTGGATTTTTTCTGTTTATATTTAGCCTTTCAAAAGATTGTTCGACAATTCCAAATTCAACTATTTGGACAATTGGGGGTCATCCTCTGAGTTATAGATGATGGCATTCGAATATACAGTTGTCAAGGGAGTTACTCAATTCAATTCCTATCTGGATAAGACTTTACAGCTTCCACAGAATGTCTCGGTTCTATTGTTAGTACGCTAGGTAATGTAGACACCTCATTTTTACATCAGCTTGATTTGACAAGTCATCGTCCGATTGTTGTGGATTCTTAATGATGAGCGTAGAATAATACGAAGAAGTCGAAACCTTGTGAGAGGCACTTTTCTAATTCCCTCGACGTATAAATTACACACACTTAGGATAGACTCGATTTAGCAATACGTACACTTAGGCTCACCTAATATTTCGTTAACCAAGAGACCTCGCATTGCTAGGAAAATGGAACTCAAGACTTAGAAAAAATCACATTGGGAGTGAAGGAAATCTGACGTCAAAATTCGTTCAAATTGACAAAATGATCGAAATACCCCCGACGCTTAAATCATCACCTTGAAATTAGTCTGCTTTTATAAAAGGGAGAAATAGTTCTGATAATATCATATTCGCTCATGAACTTTTTCGCAATTACCATCTTGATACGAGCACTCGCTTATTTTCTTGTCGAAGTTGAGTTAAAGAAAGCTTATGATAAAGTTAGGTGGGACTTTATTTTGAATATCCTTGCTCAATTGGGATGTGACCAAATTTGGATTTCTTGGGTTAGGAAATGTATTTCGTCTCCTCTTTTTTGAATTGTTCTTAATGGTTCTCCTTATCATTATTTTCCTAGCAATTGTGGATTAAGACAAGGGGACCCTATTTGCCCATACTTGTTCACTATTGTTATGGAAGTATTTTCTTATACCCTTGAGGATAGAATTGGGCAAAATCTTAACTCTATTCCAGATGGCCGTAATCTTCCTCAAATTTCTCATCTTGTTTTTGCGGATGATGTCTTACTATTTTCTAAGAATACCGTTCACTCTGTTTGGAATATTAAATCCCCTTCTTGATGACTGTTTTCAAATATCATGCCTTCAAACTAATATCGGTAAGAGTAATATATTCTTTAGCAATTCGTGTTCCAACAAAATCTAATTCTTCTAACCCTTTCTTTTCGGGAAGGGACCCTTCCAATTTGGTACCTAGGCCTTCCTTTATTTTCTTCACGATTAACTATGGCCATGTGCTATCCGCTAATTGAAAAAATTCAAGAGCTTATTGAGGGTTGGAAATCTAATTTTTTTATTGTTTTCTGGAAGACTTGAGCTTATAAAATCTATTTTCTCTTCTTTCCAAATTTATTGGTCTTCTCGTTTGTCTTTGCCTAAGGGAATTAAAATTGGGTATATCTTGAATAATTTCCTTTGGAGTGGTCCTTCATCTAGAAAGTCTTTTCATTATGTTAGTTGGTCCAAAGTGTGTTGACCGCTTAAATAATGAGGCCTTGGCGTTAGAAGACTTAAGGATTGGAATACCATTGGGCTCATGAAGTTATTTGGTAGGTAGTCAATAGTAATAATCTTTGGAGTTCTTGGGTTAGAAAAAGATAAGTCAAGCGTGGCGATATTTGGAGGTGTAATCCTCCTATTGATGCCTCTTGGGCTTGGAGGGGTTTTCTTAAAGTGTGAGATTCTACCAAAAAGCATATTTGATTTATTGTTGGTGATAGCTTGTCTACATCTCTTTGGAAGGACCCATGGTTAGAAGGTGGATCTCTGATAGATCAATTTGGAAGAAGACCCATTTTTCTTATGAATAGCAACTTAGAGGCCTTGGTTTCTGATTTTGCAGGGAATGATGGTTGGCGAGGCCTTATCAGAGATGATCTTAGATTGACGGAGATTCCTAACCAAGTACAAGCTCATTATCCTCCTTGGCCGAATGAAAAAGACAGAATAATGAGGAAGTGTACAACGAATGTTAGTTTCACGTCTAAATCAGCATGGGACTCAATTAGAAGATTTGATCCCAAAACAAATTGGCATAAAGTAATTTGGAACAAGCTGAAAATTCCGTGACATTCTTTTATAGATTGGATTGCAATAAACAGAAGTTTGTTAATAGGGGAAAATCTGAGGAAGAAAGAGCTAGTTTCGCGTTGTGTATTTTGCCGATATGCTAGTGATGAGAATGTCCATTTATCAACTTGCACCTACAATAGTGATGTGTGGAGATGGATTCTTTCATTGGCTAATATTAGAAGAGATAACGTGAGAAATGTGGAGGATGAGGTTACTTTCAGTGGTAGTCATCCTAGCCTAGAGAGTATTCCAAGTACAATGTTTTGTTCCACAGTCTAGCATGTTTGGCATGGACGTAATCGAAGAATTTTTTATGTGAAAGAGCTCAATGGGCAGTAGCTTTGCCACTTAATTATGTATGATGTTCGTGGTAAACTAGAAGGTATGGTGACATACAATCATGTTGTTTTCAATCTTATTCAAGATGGGATGCAAAGAAACTATAAAATTGGGGGCTATTCAGGTTATTCAAACTATAAAATGGGAGCCTCCTCCTATGGGATTCATTAAGTTGAATATTGATGGATCTCTTCCAGATAGAGGTGCTGGTTATGGTTTTATTGCTAGGAACCATAGTGGTGAAATAATTACAGCTGGTTTTGGCCGTTCTAATCATTCAGACATTATAGCAATCGAAATGGAAGCTATTCTTAAGGGATTGAATTTCCTTAGAACAAATGGTTTTTTGAAAATCATTGTTAATTAAGATTCTTTGGTTGGTATTCAAAGTATTTTGGATAAGTGGAATTCTCCTTGGAAGTTGACGAATCTTGTTCGAGACATCCGAAGATCTATGTTGAGTTTTGACTCAATTGATATGAAATTTGGTTGGTGTGAATGTAATGGAGCTGCTGATTGGCTCGCCTGGAAGGGAGCTGCAATTGGGCATTTTAGTTTCTTAGTTTCTTATGATATTCCTGCCAATTTGTATAACGTAGTCTTGGAAGATCAAACTTCTTCTTTCTTTCGGCATTAGCCTCTTTTACTAAATCAGGGGGAGGCCCTTTATAGCCTTAGCTTACCAATAATAATAAAAATGAATTCACGTAGCACATTGCATGCGTTGTTGAATATTGTTTCTCGAATTTTTTTTTAATTACTAGAGTTTTCAAAACGATATATCTTCGATAAAATGATATTGAAAATTTCATACTAAAAAAGGAAAAGTTTGAGGACAAATTCTTCAGGTATCTAATACACGGCCTAAGATTCTACGGGCATTGTAGGAAAGAGAAATATGTATATATACTAAAGGTAGATGCGCATACCCCACAAACCACACATACCAAGTAAGTAGGGATAATTAGGAAAAAGAAATACTAATAGGAGTAAATGATTTTAATATTTGGAACTTTAATGTTTAGTTGTGATTTCAATGGTTTTATATGGACTCTAGGTTTTAGTCTATTAAAATTTAGTATCTTTATCAAGAATGTCATACTGAAATTTGGGTTGCTTGGTTGCAACTCTTAGTTGATCAATGAAATAGCCTAAAATCGAAGTAATAGCCCAAAATGGGCCATTTGCATGTTGATAAAGTAACGGTATTTTGGGACTAAAGTACCCTCATAAATTGTACAACTAATATGTTCATCTCCCCACTTTCTCGTAAGGAATGAACAAAACATTCATCTTCTTTATCTTATTTCTTTTAAGTTCCTCACGCCTCAAGCTTCTCAATCGATCGAGTCATACCAATTTTGGCTAATATTTTAGTGGAACCATCTAATTTTCTCTCTTTCACCTTAAGACAAATTTTGAAGTTTCCAAAATACCCTTTTCTCACCTCTTTTGACTGCGATTGTGAGCCATTCCAACAATTTATGACGGTGAATCATTTATGGATATGAAATTAATAGAACATTTAGTTATTAAAATGAATTATATTTTATTAGGGTATGATAATAGCATCTTTGGAGGGAGAAGAACTCAATTGCAGATGTTGTTGCAATCTTCTGAGTCTTCCTTTTTATTTTATTTTTGTTTCCTTATTGTTTCTCATTGTAAAAAGAACTATGTTGGGGACTTAATGAGTCTTCCTTCAGTTAGGGTTCTCCCCTTTTTTCTTCTTTGTACAATCTCTTCTCATTTAGCAAATATATATATGTATAGTGAAAATTTTAACATAAATCTCAAGAAAATTAATGAGTGGATGAAATTCTTGTGATCAAGGGAATGAAATTTCCAAGAAAATTCATATATGATATGATTTGATTATGGTTTTTGTGCCTTAAAATATCATATATTTGCAGAGAGAGGAATAGAAGGATATTTAAAGTTCTTCATGCACTCAATCTGGAATTTAAGATAAAGTAACAAACGAAGAAGAGAACAAAGTCAAAGCAAATTTCAAAAATTCTAACTCGATCTAAGGGTGTGCCTACCGTGGAAGGCCTGAATCTAGTAAACGACTATGAATTTTGGGTGCTGGAACATTAGAGGTCTGAACCATGTTAGCAAAAGGAGAGCAGTCAGGGACCTTATTTGTTCAGAAATTGTAATGTTCTTGTGCTGAATGAGGCCAAATTAAAAGCAATCAGGGTAGTAGGTTTTTGTAGAAGCATTCAGAAGAGATCGAGTTTTATAGATAATTACGGTTTGGATTTTTGAGGGTGAATTTGGGTTCGTTGGAATTTGACAAAATTTAAAGTGGATAAATTTCAGAAACGTCACAGTTTATTCATTGTCAAGTGAATAGATTAAATGACAATTCAATTTTCTTGGTTACTTGTACTTATGAAGCGAATTTTCGTTCAAATGGAGTTGAGTTATGGAATTCGTTTAGTTCTATGGTAGCAAGTATACATTCTCCTTGGGTCGTCATTGGTGATTTTAACAATGGAAGATTTAGGAATGAGAAGAATGGGGGGAATCCAGCACCTCATCGAAATTTGGAAGAATTCGATGATCGCATTAATTCTTGTGCCTTACTTGACATGGTTATGATAGATCATTTTCTTTCTTGGAGCAATAAGGAGATAAATGATAGGCACATTCTGAGTAAGTTGGATAGAGCGCTAATGAATGTCGAATGGATTCAAAAATGGGCTAATGTGCGACTTTAAGTATCTTCATCCAGGTATTTCTAACCATTGTCCATTGAGTTTTAGTTTGGTAAACCAAGTTAGAAATCGTAAGACATATTTCAGATTTTTTAATGCTTGGATAAATCAATAGGAATTTCGAAGCATTGTGAAACATGCTTGGAACATTTGCATTGATGGAAACCCATCCTTTATTCTAGCATCCAAGTTTCGACGGGTGAAGATGACTATAAAGAGTTAGAATCAGCACAAGTTTGGAAATGTTACTAGCAAGAAGGGTGTGGTTGAAATAAATCTTATAATTATCCAGCAAAAAATTCACGTTAAGCCTCTAATACAACACTTGCATTGTAGGAGAGAGTAGCGGTTGGTGTCCTGACTAAAGACATCATAACAGAGGTATCTATGTTCAGGCAAAAAGCTCATATTCAGACGTTAAAAGAAGGGGATACGAATACTAAATTCATCCATGCTTCACTAGACTCTAATATTGTAAGAAATGGTATTTATGAGCTTATTGATAATTCGGGAGCTTTTGACAGAGGTGAAAAGTGTATTGGGGACTTTGCTATTGATTATTTCCAAAAGATATTTTCTTCATCTTCTAATTCCCCTTGTCCTTCTATTACTATTAAAAATAAAGTTTCTTTGGATCTATCCAATTTTTTATCTAGTCTAATTTTTCAATTCCCTCTTAATAAGGGCCCTGGTCCAAATGGGTTTTGTGCGGAATTTTTTACTTTCTTTTAGAGGGACACAATTCTAGAGTCTATGCCACTTCAGTTATCTTCGATGGATGACTTGAACTTGCCTGTTTTTACTATCTCTTCATATTTCGATTCAAGCCTGTCATATGCGAGACAACCCGTTGTTTTAATGATATCTCTGTTCTTCAGTTCTGTCACTGTCTTAGGGTAGTTGAGCTCATTCTTGCATGAAGCAAATGCATTGTTAAGATCAATTGGGTGAATGAAGGAAATTGGGTCAATTGATTCGGATTTAGATATGGATATTAGGTTCAGAGTAAGAGGGGGCTGATTTTGAAAACTAGGCAAAAGGTTAGTCTTAACACTAGGAGTAGTATGAGTGGGTATGGTGACTTTTCCTTGCTCAATAAGGTCTTGGATAGCATGTCAGAGAGTAATACACCTGTCAAAAACATGACCAAGCATCTGATAGAATTCACAGAATTGCCCATTATCTATGTTTGGGGGAAGAGGATTAGGTAAAGGCTTAGGTTGTAAAGGTGTCAGCAATCCCATTTTCATCAATTTTTGATAAACAACACTAAGAGACATTCCAAGATTGGCAAACTGTCTCCTAGGCTTAGTTTGTGAAGGCTGAGTAGCTTGAGAAGATAGTGCGAAGGTGGTGTTGGCCACTTGTAAGGAATTGAAATTAGGTTTGAAATGTTTGGGTTTTAACACAGACGAGTTACCAAAAAGTCCCGAAGAGTAGGCATCCTCAACTTGATTTTCAGCCTCAAGGAGGGATTGAAAAGTGGAAAAGTACTGAGGCATCAAGTATTTGGCATAATTTGGAATAAGATTCCTGAGGATAATCTTGACTTGTTCCTTCTCTTGAGGTCGGTCACATAATTAAGCGGCTTTAACTCTCCATCGAACAATGAACTCAGTGAAAATTTTCCCGGATTTCTACTTAGTAATTTCTATGTCTCTTATTATGAGTTCAATATTCGTGTTGAATGAATATCGACCAATAAATTATTTCATCAATTCATGCCATGTTCTTACCCGAGATGAGTCCAATGACATTAACCAGTGTAGGGTAGGACCTGTAAGGGTTCTTTGAAAAAGTTGAGTCATCTGTTCTTCACTCAGACCCTGAGATTGCATTATGTCGACATATACTTTTAAGCGAGTCCTAGGGTATCCAATACCGTCAAACTTCTTCATATCTGGCATTGTGAACTTCTCTAGAAGACGGACCGTGAGAAACAAGGTCATTGCCCCTAATCCAAGAGTAATATCATCGGGGTCTTTAATATTCTTCAAAGTAGTTTCAACCCGAGTTAATCGATGAGCTACGACAGGGTCGACGTGTAACTGATCATCTTCTTGATTTTCAACGAGGTCAAACAGATCCTGAGGTTCTATAGCTTTATCTTTTCCCTTTTCAATTTTCAGGGATTCAATTTGTGTTTTGACAGAAGCAATAATCTGTGCTTGAAAAGATTCTAAAATCTGACAGAGCGCAGCTTCATCCATGGTACTCATTTCTTCTCGTGGCAAAGACTGACTACTTGGCAATGGTACTCTAGAAAGATGATTTTTTTCACCGACTCAAAATGGTACAGATGGAGGTTTAGAACGTTTGGGATCAATTATCACCTGATTGGAAGTAAACCAAGGTTAACCATTGATTCTAAAGGTTTGCCACATGATTAAAATTTAGATATAGAATAGTCCAAGTCCGGTGGAAAATATTGAATTCAAATGCACTATAAGTATATAGTGACCAAGAAAGTGAGAAAGGTTAGACGCGGGTCTACCCCTAATTGGGATTGAACCTTTGATCAGACAAATTAATTTGGTCCTAAGATCGAATCTTTCTATACAAAATAGTTTGGATATTTAAAAGTGAAACCAATTAGTCCAACTGATTTGGTATTGATCAGTTTGATCCATTTGTCAATTGGGTTAACTGGTTTAAGTTGTTCAAAATCGGTACATTTCACCGATTGGGTCGGACCGATATTGCGGGTTTTGTTTAATTATTCTAGATCGGTCCGCCTACTTACCTGTTGGTTGGATTGAATAAAAGAACCCGGGAACACCCATAGTCAGTTAGGGTCGTGACTTATAGGAAGGCTTCTAGATTCTAGGTTTACTACGTGCAATGCAATTTATCTGGCCATCCTTCCCCAAGTGCACTCATATATCTCTCGAGCGTACTCAATCAGACGGTACATGGTGACTTAATTTGATATACTGTATAGGTGATAATCTAAAACTCCAACTCACTTCTCTGAAGTCAAAAACAGCCAGTTTGATCCCCAGTTGAGAGGTGGCGCACGATGTTGAGCAAGGGCCCACTTAAATACCCTTCGTTTAGAATATACGTAGTTTATCCCCCTCGTACAGTAAGGTGCAGCGGGGCAAGATCTCGCTTAGGCATTGATTTTGACCAATAAGTGTAATTGATGTACTTGGATTATATTTTATATACCTACGGGCACGAGTCAAGAGTTGTAGCTTTCATTAATGGTTTGGCATCCCACGAGGGGACCGACCACGTACTAGTACTACATTGGCAAACGGGACATGTGACTGCGTGGCTTACAATAAGTCAAAGGCTCAGGTCACTCCAGTCTGGGTGCATCAATATACCTTTCAGAGTCACCTGATCATACGGTACTGATGCCCCAATTTGATATACCCTAAGGTACGTGATTGGAGTTGTGGTTTTCATGAATGGCGTCGCACCTCCGAAGAGACCGGGCCACGCACAAGTGCCACGTTGGCTATAGGGGACGTGCAAGCGTGCAAAACAGTAAACGTGCATGTGGTGTGTGCAAAACAAGGTGGGGTGTGCCCGGAGCCTTTTTCAAATAAATGGGCCTGTGGGCCAGATCAGATCATATGGATATGGATCCCTCATATTATAATCAAAACAATGCAAATTCCATCGCATCAAATTAAAATCAAGGTGTGCGTATCATATGACAATCAAGATTATAATACATCGAGTAGGCAAACATTATGCTACACAAAAATTAACAATCATAGGCCAATCGATGATCCAATCAATAAACAAAAATAAACAATCATAGGCAAACATTATGACACACAAAATTAAACAAGGCCCATGTTTTTTTTTTCAAACCGAACACATAGTAACTCTTTCTCTATGGTCCAATCAAGGATTACTTTGGACGATCCAAGACAATTCAAGATTTCTAAAAATTGATGGCAGAGTGATAGTTGTTGAGGTGGGGAGATTTTTTCTCTTCTTTTTTTTTTTTTTTTTTTTTATTTCTTGAGGATATTGGCAATTAAATAACAAACACCAATGGTGTGTTATAGAGACAAATTGATGCAACCTTAAAGAAAAATCTCTTTAGAGAAAGAGGGCTAGGTTCTTTGCAACAATCGAGAGTAACAAATAATTATTAACACCCCACGTTTATTTACATCATACCAATAAATAATTATTTAAATACGAATCGGTATATTGCAAATAGAAATTGACGGGTTAAGATTAGCCCAAGATGAGATCAACCAATTCAACCACAAAAATTAATCAAAAATATATTTATTTAATTTTGATTTCTCAATTGACCTCCTAGTTTCGATCCCAAAATTTCCAAGAAGAAACTCAGAATATTTTAAATCCCCACATTCAACTATCCATTATTCCACGTAAAAAGAACAGAAAAAACACATATTGTTTAAGACAAGATCAGAGTCATGGAATACCGATATAGGGCTCTGATCTCTTCATTGAGAAGATGATTAAGAGAAAGAGCCACTAAATTCTCTGCCTCATCCATACCAGATTGGACCCAAATCAGACCCTCCACCACTGAAACTCGAAGCATGTTTCACCGGTGATGATGAAGACAGCAAGCAAGTTCTCTCACCATCAGTCTTTGAGGCAAAGGAGATAGAGTCCGCGGGTTCAAATTAAAAAAAGAACAGCCATGGATGACATAGCCAAATCTCAAATCTAAACCCAACTTACTCTTGAAATTAATGATCATAAGTTCAGAAATTCCCCAAACAACAAATCAAACTATAGAAATCAATTTGTATCGGATTTGAATACATGAAGTCAACCGATTTTGGAAAAGATATAAATGTGTGGAAATTTAGATCGATATTTACAATTTTTTAGAGATTCAAACAAATCTTGGAGAAAACGATCTATGTGAGGAAGAGCCAAAGTCGTTTGATGAGAAAACGTTGGATCTCTGACTCACAGAGAAAAACCTTGATTGCTCTCTCTCTCTCCCCTCTGAAACTCCCTTGCTGTTAACGTGTGGTTGCTGCCTTCTCAACCCATGTAAGAAGGAGATAGACGAAGGAAAATAGCATTTTTGTTATCTGCACACCATGCTTGGCAGTGCAGGTTTTTTTTCAAAAAACAGCACACGTTAATATCACCATTAATAGCAAAATTCCTTCGATCGAAATCCTACCCTTCCATTTTGAATGAAATATTTTCCACCAATCAGAAACCTAGGAAGTTATTTGACAGACGAAAAACGATTTGCTGAAATGGTCAAACTCGGGTTGGTTTCGAACGGGGCTGACAATTCTAAAATTTATATCAGGAGAAATCGATGCTTTGATCAAGAGTTCCAAACCGATCGGGCTGAAATTTTACCTGATCAAATTGAGAGATAAGTTCGGTCTCTTGATTAGGGACGATGAACAGGAGGGTAGTGTGTTTTAAGAAGATGATGTGATAATAAAAAAAAAACGCACTTTTGTTTATTACACACCACCTAAATGTTGCTGTAAACATAACCTTTTTTTTTTTTTTTTTTCAAAAAAGTGAGATTTTTAAAGAATTGGTTTTACATACCAATTCTACCAGCCCATTGTTGTTAATAATGTAAAAAAAAAAAACATTTGTTTGAGGGTTGTCCACGAACAACACAACTTTAAAAAAAACCTACCAATAAAGCAACACTTTAAAAAAAAACGTTTTTTGAATAATAAATCACACTTACCTTTAAAAAAAATTTAGAAAAGAAAAAAATACAGCCAAAGGGCAAATCGACACGTCCTTACTATCAAGTAAAAAAAACAAAAAACTTCCCCATTCAACAGTTATTCCATCTTTACTTAACTTATTGGAATCTTGCATCATTTAGAGTCATTCCTAATTACCATTGATTGAACCATATAAAATAACATGTTAAAGTAAATATTCAAAATCCTAATCGACGAGCACTAATGGATCCAATAAAAATTAAAATAAAAAAATAAATAACTAAAAATAAAATAAAAAAAAACTAAGTCCTACTGGCAATACTTTCTATACTTGGGATTTTTCAAGTCTGATCCTCAAAGTCCCCAGTGGAGTCGCCACTGAAAGCGCCCTCGATCCGTAGGGTGCGCGGATCCACTTTTGACCCTTGAGGTTTAGGAGTCGCCACCTAGTTATTACGGTCTAGGAACCGAATAATGACTCTAAACGGATAAAGAAACTAATCTACTAAAGAAAAACTGAATCTAAAGATCACATTACGGGGTTGAAAAGTGTTAGGCACCAACCCCGTCCGGCCAATGTCGGTCTCTACTTATCCCAAATAAGACTACATTGCTAACAAAAACTTAGATAGAAAAAATAAAAGAGATTTTACCTTCGAACGCAACGATTTTATTCCCTCAGATTTGATAAAACTGCTCCTTGTACCGTACTCTTTACTTCGTTCTGTCTCCGGATCTGATTTCGAATCTTCGAGGTAAGGTATCTCTTCCTTAGATCTAGATTCTTTGAATTTTGTTATCAATTTTGGGATGTTTTTGAAGGACTTCTAAGTGTTTTCAGGCTAAAATCGAAGTATGAGTGTTAGGTAAGGAGTCGGGACTTCAAAATTAGGGTTTGTGAGAGGCTAGGGAAGCTTTTTAACCTACTTCTCTTAGGATTTTTGATTTGATACGAAAATAGAGTGTGAGGACCCATATTTATAGATTTTTTTAGGGGTTGGTTTAGATAGAATTAGTATTTAATTAGAATTCTTTTAGTTAGAGTTATATTTTAGTTAGAAGTGTTTTAGGTAGAGTTGTATTTTAATTAGAATTGTCATAGGTAGAGTTATATTTTAGTTAGAATTGTATTAAATAGAGTTATTATTTAATTAGAACTCTATTAGGGTTTTGACTTTTGGTCTTATTTGATTGACTTTAAGATTTTGACTTTAGTCTTACTTGGTTGACTTTTAATATCTTGACTTTAGTCTTACTTAATTGACTTTAATTTTGACTTTAGTCTTACTTGATTGACTTTAATACCTTGACTTTAGTCTTTCTTGATTGACTTTATTTTTTTGGAGAACCCCCCTCTATTATATCTTTAATTCTTTGGACCCCCAAATGGAGGGGTCCTTAAAGAAATATCTTAGCAACCCTCAACAATTTTGCCTGAGAGCCTGATTGATCGATTTTTTTAGTTTAAAATTTGAAATTAATTTTATTAATGTTTCACTTTAATTATTTAATATTTTATTTATTAATTTCAAAAATTTTAATTATAAAAATTATAAAATTATCGTTTTACCCTTGGAGAGGACTTTTCGTGTTATAAGTCAGTTTTTTATATTCTAGGATGTTTTAGAATCGATTTTTCGTAAGGAATTTAAAAGAAATGTTAGTTTTTATCATTTATAAATTTTTTTGTGTGGAATGGTCGTGAACTTTATGAGAGGTATTTTCGTAATTTTGTTAAATTCTGTGAAATTTGACGAAATGATTTATTTAGTTTCGATTTGTTGTTTTATGTGTTTTAAAGGGTTTTCCTAAGCGTAATGTAGGCTTTAAGGATATTTTAAGGTTAGAGGTATTTTGGTAATTTGGTCATTTTTTAATGATTTTTATCGTGAAGCTTCTTTTGGTTTGAAAAATGATGATTTCTAAGCTTTTGGGATTATATTTTCCTAGCGTAGCGCTGTTTCTACAGTTTTGTCAGTTCGAGATACCTCATCCGGATTTCTTAAACATATCTGGTAATAAAATAAAGCATTGGAATAAACATCCATCATTGGGAACCGTTGCGATCAGATTGACGAGTTAATTAATCAGGCGAGTGCAAAAATGGGGTGTCTACAGAGAGCTTCCAACAAATTGGATAGATTCAGACTGATATCACTTTGTAATTTTGTTTACAAAGTGATCACCAAAATTTTAGTTAATTGGCTTTCGATTTTGTTACCTTCTATCACTAGCTTGAATCAATTGACCTTCATCAAAGGTAGAAATATTTTCTAAAAATCATATTAGATTCTTATTGGGGAATGGATCTACAATTCAGTTTTGGAATGACCCGTGGTTAGAGGATGGTGCGTTGATTGACCAATTTGGTAAAAGATTTGTGTTTCGAATAAATAGCAATCTCAATGCTATGGTTTCTGATTTTGTGGGGAATAACGGATGGGAAGGCCTTGTTAGACAAGATCTTCAATTAACTGAGATTGAAAATCAAGTTGAAGCTCACCATCCTCCATGGCTGAATGAAAAGATAAAATAGTTTAAAAGGAAAGTTCGAATGGGAAATTCACCTTGAAATCAGCATGGGATTCCATACGAAGACATGAGGTGGATATTAATTGGCACAAAGTAGTGTAGACACCCCATTTTTGCATCCGCGTGACTTGGCGATCCGTCATCCGGTTGCTGTGGATTCCTAATGATGAGCGCAAAGAACTCAAAAGTTTGAGAGAAACCTCCTTCCAATTTCCTTTTGTCTTTTAATTCTATTCATTTCTTTCTCGTTGCCACGCGACATAGAATTATGCATGCTTAAGATCGCTACACCGTATAACTCGACTTAGCAAGCACGTACGCTTAGGTTCGCTACACGTTTGGATAACTTAGAGACCTCGCTACGCTAGGAAAACATAACCACGAGACTTAGAAATAATCACATTGCAATTGAAAGAAACTTCACGCCAAAATTCACCCAAATGGACAAATTTTGAAAAAATGACGAAAATACCCCTTATGAATTTCGGACCTCCGAAAAGTCTCGAAAGTACTTTCATTGTACTCATAATAGGATTTCGAGTCTAACGAGACCCAAATCAATGAAATCAGAGAAATTTAGGAAAAAATTGAAAAATGATCAAAATGCCCCTCAACCTCCAAACCCAACTTAGAGATCTCGATCCTTAGGAAAATATAATAAAAATTAAAATCAAATTAAAATTAAACAATTGAAACTTAAAATTTAATTTAAAATTAAATAATTAAAATCTAATCCAAAATTAAAAAAATTAAAACTTAAAATTAAACAATTAAAATATAATTCAAAATTAAAAAAATTAAAACTTAAAATTAAACAATTAAAATATAATTCAAAATTTAAAATTTAAAATTAAACAATTAAGATCTAATTCAAAATTAAAAAAATTGAAACTTAAAATTTAATTCAAAATTAAACAATTAAAATCAGATTCCAAATTTAAACAATTAATTTGAAAACGTCAAACCAAAATTTAATCAACCCATCAACATAAATAAAAATCAAAGCAATCGACAATATTTACATCAAATTGACTAATCAACATGCAATCAACCAACCAAAATAAAATCGACTAATCAAATCAACCAATCAATTTGAAATTAAAATCCAAATCAACCAATCAACGTTCAAATTGAAATTAAAACAAACTAGCCAATGAATCAATCCAACCGATAAACTTAAACTACAAACCTATGCGATGCGTGGGATCACCTCCTCTAAGAAGCCCAAAAAATTAGAAGTAAAATTTCTACTTTCCTAGGTTCGGTCAACAAAGTTAGTAAGAATAAAAAATAAAATCAAATCAAATCAAATAAAAAAGAAGCAAATAAACAAAAAAGGAAAAAAAATAAATGAAACAAAGAAAGAGAAAGAATAGAAAGTAGTAATAAGATATTATAAAAGGGAGAGAGTTTTCTCTCTTAGAGGAGGGCTTTTCTCTTGGAAAAAAAGTGAAACTAACAAAAGAAAGAAGAGAGGGGCTGACATGATGGAGACAATACAAGAGGATTGACATTCTTGAAAGAAGGGGGAATCTGATGTTCTTTGGGACAGCAACAAGGAGAGGAAAAACAGCTGGTTCTTTATCACCTCCTTCCTCTCCATTCGATTTTTTTTACTTCACCTCCTTCTTCATCTCTCTCATCATAGCTATCTCCATTACCCAACCAAACATAACCTTCCTTATGGTTTGAATGCACAGCGGATGTGCCATCCTCTCGCAACTTTTACGCATAGCAGCTGTGCTGCCATCATCTCCTTCACCGCAATAGTTGCTCTAATGCCCTCACGACGTTACTGCCCCAACTCCCCTCTGCGTTCTCTTCCACTCACAGTCTTCTTCATCTCTCAATACTCTTTGTCACGTCTGCTGTAATCCCCAGCCCTCTCTCCGTTTTCCTCTCACCTTCAACAACGTCCTTACAGCCCTTCTTCACCATTCAAAACGGCTCCCAAACTCCTTCCAACAGCACTCTCTTGCTGTCCCATACTACACTTGCTGCACCATAGAACACCTCCTTCATTCACCATGTTTTAGCCTTCACCTCATACTCTTCTTCTTCTTCGATTAGCCACCATTAACTACTCACAGCCACTTCCATTTTTTTGTCCTCGAACAGCCGCCATCATCGCCCCACAGTCGTCTCATTCTGCTTCTTCTTCTCACGCTAACAACAGCCATGTTATCTTCTTCTTCTCTTTTATATCCGCGCTTTAAACAGTAGCACCACCATGCTCACAACCTCCGTTCAACACCCATTACAACAGTCACCATAAGACCGGCCAACTTACTTCTCATAGTACCCCACATAGATGACAAGGTCTTCGACATCTCTTTCTCGGTTCAATGACGTAGCCACCAATAGTTTTGCTGCTATTTCTTCTCCCTAAGCGACTCCACAGTCCAACACTCAATCACAGGCTTTTATCTCGGACGTTATTTTAATCGAGCCTCTCTTTGATATCTTGCAAATCCTCAAACTCTGAAGGAATCTCGGCAGCCCCATTAGATTAACGGGTTAACTCAATCAGCCAAATAAAAGGTAATGCATCGTTTCTTTTGTTTACCACTATGATAAAAGTATTAATCCATTGACTGTTGCAGGGATGATGTGGAGACCCGAATATTCAATCACAAACATCGGCTATTTTGGAGTCCATTGCCCTCATTGACTAAAGATGGAATTTTAACGTGAAAGTGATGACCAAGTTGACCCCCTGATTTTTTTTCTTGATGAAAATTTAATACAAAATTGGCTATTCTTACTCTATAAAAGTAATTTTATATAAGCATAAGACCAATCAAATTGATTTTTTAAAGACAGTGAGTCGACTCATTGAATTTCTGTGAGTACGGAGACAATGAAATTATCTTGTGGCAAAGTTTTTGCCAATAAATTGACACATTGATTTTTGTGCACGTGACACTAAAAACGATCCTTGATTTTCCAAAATATTAGTGGATCGACTCACTGATTTGTATGCTCATATGGGTAAAATCGATTTTCTTTTTAATATTTCCATGTGAGTTAATTCGTTGATTTCTATGTACATTGGAATTTCAGACTTGATTTACCAACAAAATGGACATGTGAGTTGACTCACCGATTTTGGTGGACATTAGGGTATGGAAACTTATTGTGGTCAATGAGTCAACTCGCTGATTTGTGTTCACATGACAAAATGGATTCTTGAAAATTCACAACTTGCTAATCTCGGGGATTTATGGATTTTTCATTGATTTGGTGATTTTCTATTGTTGGAAAATTGATATTTGTAAATTGCTAATTTAGGAAATCCAATCTTGATAATTCTCTAATTTGGAAAATCCTTTTTTCCAATTTCTAATTTTAATCTCCCAATTTAGGAAATTTCTAATTTTTAATTTAGAAATTTCATGAATTCCCAAAGTAGAAGTTTCATATTCTCAGTTTTCTACTTTAGAAAGTTTTTACAAATTCCTATTTTGGTCGATTCATAAAATCATCACATATTTGGATTTATAATGTTGCCATGTGGACTTTGGAGCATAAGGAAATTAAGGCTTTTTCAAATATTTCCATCTTTATGCAAAATTCGAGAAATTAGATGATATTTGGGAAATATTGGCCTTGAGATTCGTTTAGCATATTCGATATAATTTGATGATGATGGTGATGATGATTGGACCATAATCTTGACTCTAGTCTCTACCCGTTGACCGTAGGACAGTTTGGATCGTAGTAGAGACCGATCATCTCGATCGGGCGGGTTCGGCGCCTAACACCTTCCGAAACCCGTAGTCTGACCTCTTACCCATTTCTCTGATCCGTGGACCGACCCTATCCATTTTGGAGTTATTTTTGGTTCCTAGACCTAAACTAGGTGGCGACTCCTTACTTCCTAAAAGTCCCCAATTTATCAATCGGACCTCTATACGCCAATTTGGTGGAAAACGGGTCGAGGCGATTTCAAGCAGTTTGGAACAAGCTGATGATTCCACGCCAATCCTTTATTGCTTGGCTCGCGATGAATAGAAGCCTGTTAATAGTAGAGAATCTAAGGAAGAGACCTTTTATATATGGTTTCTCGGTGTGTGTTGTGCCAAAATGGTGTGGAGGAAAATGAGCATTTATTCTTTAACTACAGCTACTCTAGTGAAAGTTGGAAGAAAGTGCTAAACTGGGCTGAGATAGTTAGAGAGACATAGGGCAATATAGAAAAGGAAGCTGAATTCATTGGAAAATAGTCAAACATTTCGACCTTTTTGAGCCTTTTGTTCTGCTCAACCCTTCATCATATTTGGCGTGAAAGGAATCATTGAATCTTTGAGGATAAAGAGGTTAATCCGAATCAGCCCCCAGTTTTGCTAAAAAATCCACTGCCTTATTTGCTTCTCTCCAATGGAATCCAAAATTACATTCATCAAAGTCTCAGGCTATGACTGCAATCTCCATCAACATTTCAGCATACTTCCATGAAGGACTAGTCTCACCATTTATGCACTTAATAGAATACAATGAATTTGATGAGATCAGAATTCGTTTGAATTCTCTCATTTTTGCAAAACGCTTAACTTCAAGTATCGATTGAAGTTCAATTTCAATTATGTCTCCTCCCTCACTATTACTCCAAGCAGCAAAATGAGTAACTCCCTTTTTATCTCTCCCAATGAATCCAAAACCAGCCCTTGACTTGATAATGATCCAATGGTATTTATCTTCAACACGTTGTCCACTGGGGGAACTCACGAGAGTCGTTGAACTACATTTGGTACCAAAGAAAACCCACATAACCAGTTCTTCAAGATTTGCAACGTTACTTCTATATTTTTATTGACAACTTTCATCCCATCAAACCGAAGCCTCACTACCTTTTCCACTTGTTCTAGAATCACCTCTTTTTGAACAAACAATTCAGCAAAAAGCCGCCGATTTCTTTCTTTCCAGCATAGGTAGATCACTGCACAAAACGTTAAATATAACATCTGTTTAATATGTTTTTCCTGAAACACGGGCGTTATTAGTATGAACATGGATGGATCTTTTGGGACGTGTGTTGTTTGCAAGGTGTGATGGTTGCAAGGAGGGCGAAATTATTGCAATCTAATTGAGTGCAATAAGAAATGCCTTGAAATTTTCGTTCACAAGAGCAATCAGCCAAGTTATGGTTTCATCAAATTCAAAGTACTCAATAAGAGAAATTCAGTATGCCAACCTCATAAGAGAAATTCAGTATCTAGCAGGAAGTTTTGCAATGTGCTCATTGAATTTTATTGGAAGGAAACCAACAGGGCAACAAATCTTTTAGTTTGCTTTTGAGCTCAGGATGAGTGCTTTTATGGAATTGAGGAGGATGCATCCATTCCCCAAGAGTTAGCGAACTAGTTGATGATGTAACTTGTAACTATGTTCGCTAATTGATTTTAATAAAAGGGAGGGGTCCTTTCAACTCCAGCTTACCAATAAATAAAAAATAAGAATGAGAAAACAAAGTAGACAGCATGAGAAAATGTTTTACTAATTATCTAACATAATAACATATAGAGAGATCCAAGCTCTAGCGATTTTCTAGAGAGAGAAAAAATACCATTGACAAGATTTATTGAAAGGTTTGTTTAGGGGTGTTTGGCAATGTTTTGTTGTAGTAATCCGAGAATACAATAAAAGAATCATCGGAAGTGCATCTGTGAATAAATATTGTAGTTGTTTTGAGAGGTCCTCTCCAAAAATGACAGAATCCTCCGCAGTCTTATCTTGGAAGAACATTTTTAAAGGGGTTGCAATTCAGTGATTCCCAAGTACTTGAAAGACAAGCATTCAATTAAAAATGTTGATGATGTGGTATCGCATGCAGCAGAAAGATGGTATCTAATAGGTTATTTTCTAGGAAAATGGCCATACTTCCATGGGCTAGCTCAAGACATGATTTTTAAAATGTGGAAGATCAACGAATGTATTGATACCATGTCGCTAAAATAAGGTTTCTTCCTCTTTTAAGTTTAACAACCAAGAAGATTGCAACATGGTTCTTCATTCGGCTATTTGGATGATTGGTTGAAAGCTACTAATTCTTCAAAAGTGGTCTATTGATAGAAAGCCAATAATAAAGGAGATGCTGAGAACAGTCCCAGAATGGGTGAGACGTTACCAGTTTCCTTTATAATTTTGGTTGGCAGACTGCTTAAGCATGATAGGAAGCATTATTGGTATTTATACCACTTCATATGGATGATGTTAAAATCCAACACCAGCCCAATTGAAAAAGCCCAAACCTTTTACTCAAGCCCAATTTTTATAATCTTCTTAAAGAAAACTCTAGATGTTATTTTTTAGATAAGAGAAAAGTAGAAAATTCTATAATAGTAGATATTTTGGTGGAAAACTCTAAACTAATAGATATTTTTAAAAAGTTGTAAATGACAAAATTGTAACTACTAGATTAAAAATGTGTTGGCACAATCCTAGCCATCAGTTAAGGAGGTGCCACTAGTATAAGTATGGGTGAGTCCTCTCATTTTGAATCAAGTTGTGAGTAAGAGGTCTTGAGAGGTTGTAAAAAGTGTAAGTGTTTGTAAAAGTATGTTTTTTTTAGTAGAGTGTTATTTTCTTCTTCAACTTGTGAGTGATATTTTTATTGAAGGTATAATACAAGTAATTTGTTTATTTGTTTATATCTAATATTTATGCATTTAGAGCTAAGCACTCTAGATTTTCCTCAACAATTGGTATCAGAGCCAAGCTGCCAAGTATTGATTTTGGTGGAGCTATCTTGAGTCGTGAGGAGTTTACTGCTCTGTAGGATCATTTGTCAAACTTGCACCGTATAGTCGAAGTTTTGTCCGCACGATGGGTGACCTTCAAGTAGTTAGAGGAATCAAGAAGCTCAACAACCAAAACAACAACATGTGAGCAACATGCATGGAGTCTTACCTACAAGGTCAAGACCTTTGGGAAATTGTCGGAGGTAGTGAAGTTACACAATCTGCAGCAAAAGATGTCAATAGCATCTTGCAAAAATGGAAGATTAAAGCAGGCAAGGCGATGTTTGTTTTAAAAACCACAATTGAAAAAGTAATATTGAAGCACATTCGAGATGTCAAAACACCGAAAGGAGCATGGGATACCTTCGCTACACTCTTTTCAAAGAAGAACGATATAAAACTACAACTTCTCGAGAACGAGCTGCTATCAATGGCGCAACGTGACATGATGATCGTCCAATACTTTCACAAGGTGAAGTCGATATGCCGTGAAATTTCAGAATTAAATCCAAATGCTGTTATTGGGAAAATCAGGATAAAAAGAATAATTATCTATGATTTGCGACCTGAATATCAATGCTTTGTTGTTGCAGTACAAGAATGGCCGACACAACCATCACTTGTTGAGTTTGAAAATTTGCTTGTTGGTCAAGAAACTTTTGCTAAGCAAATGGGAGGAGTCTCGTTGAAAAGTGAGGAAGAATCACTCTACACAAGCAAAAGCAAAGGCAACTTCAAGTAGCACATCAAAGGTGGATCTAAAGCAAATGGTGACAAGATAAGAGGTCATCAAAGAGAGGGAGGCTCTCGTCCAGGGGGAGCTTCAAAGAATCACGATAATAGTAGAAGGTTTGAAGGCAATTGCTGCAATTGCGAGAAGAAGGGCCACATGACGAAAGACTGCTGGTCTAAGAAAAAGCATGTTGAGAGTAATGCTACTACTTCTAGTTATAAGGAGAAAATCAAATATGAATGGGATGTTGAAGCATCGTTTGTAAAGGAAGAAGAAGAAGTAGCTCTTACAGCTACATCTGAACGGATTGACTACGAGAATGACTCGATCGTAGACTCGGGGTGCTCAAATCACATGACAGGTGATAGATAGAAGTTGCAAAATTTGTCCGAGTATAAGGGAAGTCATGTGGTGGTGACGACTGACAGCTCAAGGTTACCGATAGCTCACATCGGTAAGACAATAGTCACACATCGTTATAATTCTAACCAAGTACCACTTCAAAATGTCTACCATGTTCCAGGAATGAAGAAAAATTTACTATTTGTGTCCCAACTAACATCATTAGGCTACTATGTTTTGTTCAGTCCCCAAGATGTGAAGGTATATCATGACCTCAAAATCTCAAAAAAGCCAACGATGGAGGGACGACAATTGGAGTCAGTTTACGTAATGTCAGCGAAGTCTGCATATGTAAACAAGACAAGAAGGAATGAGACAACAGATTTGTGGCACGTGCGGTTGAGTAATGTTAGCTATTTAAAGTTAAGTACAATGGTAAAGAAGTCGATGCTTAAGGGACTTCCTCAGCTTGATGTAAGAACAGACACGATCTGTACAGGATGCTAGTATGGTAAAGCACATCAATTACCATACAAGAAATCGAAGTTTAAAGCAAAGGAACCATTAGAGTTAGTTCACTCTGATGCGTTCAAGCCAGTCAAGCAACCATCAATTGGCGGAATGCGGTACATAGTGACCTTCATTGATGACTTCTCTATGTATGTGTGGGTTTTCTTTATGAAAGAAAAATCTGAAACTTTTTCAAAGTTTAAAGAGTTCAAAGAGATAGTTGAAGGAGAAGTAGGAAAGAAGATATGTTGCTTGCGCACAGACAACGGAGGAGAATATAGCTCAGACAAGTTCTCTCTATACCTACGAGAATGCAAAATATGTCGTCAATATACATGTGCCAATACACCACAACAAAATGGTATAGCAGAAAGAAAGAATCGGCATCTTGCAGAAATTTGTCAGAGTATGCTACATGAAAAGAATGTACCTAGAAGGTTTTGGGCCGAAACTATGAGAACAGCAGCCCATGTGATCAACAAACTTCATCAACCAAGGTTAGAGTTTGTTTCACACTTTAAGAAACTGTGGGACATAAAGCCTACAGTTAGCTACTTTCAAGTATTTGGATGTGTATGCTATGTATTTGTTCCTGATCATTTACGTAGCAAACTTGACAAGAAAACAGTTAGATATATCTTTGTGGGATACGACAGTCAAAGAAAGGGGTGGAGATATTGTGATCCTATAACTGGAAGATGTTATACATCGCGAGATGTGGTATTCGACGAAGCATCTTCTTGGTGGTCCTTAAGAGAAGAGGTGTTGCCAGACTCAAGAGAATTCGAAGACAAGTTACAACAAAAGATGGTGGAGCACACTGTCAAAATTCAACCAAGTTCAGATGAAGTTGGATATCCGCATGACAGTGATGGTGATCAAGAGTTGGCCCAAAATCCTTGGGAAATTGATGTATACCAATAACTAGATCATCTTGAAGAAACAGAAATATCAACTCCACAATCACAATTGAGAAGGTCAAATAGAATTCGCAAACCAAATCCCAAATATGCCAATGCAGCCATAGCTGAAGAAGCAACTGCTAAAGAACCCAAGACATTTGAAGAAGCATCACAAAGCTCTGAGTGGATCAAAGCTATGGAAGAAGAAGTCATAGCATTAAAGCAAAATCAGACCTGGGATCTGGTGCCAAAGCCAAAAGATGTGAAACCCATATCTTGCAAATGAGTTTACAAGATAAAGCGTAGTCCAAATAGATCGATCAAGAGTTAAAAGGCTAGATTGGTTGCTCGAGGGTTTTCTCAACAATATGGGCTAGACTATGATGAAACATTTAGTCCGGTGGCGAAATTTACAACGGTACGAGTCTTACTAGCACTTGCAGCCACCAAAAATTGGAACCTATGGCAAATGGATGTGAAGAATGCCTTTCTACACGGGGAGTTAGATTGAGGGATCTATATGATTCAGCCAGTGGGTTTTCAGAACCAAGATCATCCTGAGTATGTGTGTAAGCTACGAAAGGCACTCTACGGATTGAAACAAACACCAAGGGTGTGGTACGGTAAGATTTATAATTTTTAAACCAAAGGTGGCTATTCAGTAATACCTGCAGATTCCAACTTGTTTGTTAAAGCTAATGGAAAAAAGTTAGCTATCGTGCTTGTGTATTTGGATAAT
The DNA here is from genome assembly GCF_017979445.1 of Akebia trifoliata. NCBI lineage: Eukaryota > Viridiplantae > Streptophyta > Magnoliopsida > Ranunculales > Lardizabalaceae > Akebia > Akebia trifoliata. Next base: position 39,843,391 of record NC_141382.1, read on the forward strand.
TTAATCCTAACGGGTGATGATGAGGCAAAAATTCTTCGAACAAAGGAGAATTTATCTGTTCGTTTCCAGATGAAAGAACTTGGACAATTCAAGCACTTCCTTGGTCTAGAAGTTGATCGTACACAAGAAGGAATATTTCTCTACCAGCAAAAATATTCTAGAGATTTATTGAAGAAGTTCGGAATGCTTGAAAGTAAACCAATCTCAATACCGATGGAACCAAATGTTAAGATGTGTGCACATGAAGGAAAAGAGTTGGAAGATGCAACGATGTATCGACAATTGGTAGGTAATCTAATCTATTTGACTTTGACTCAACCTGACATTTCTTATGCAGTTGGTGTGATGAGTCAATACATGCAAAATCCAAATAAGCCACATTTGGAAGCAGTCCAACGAATACTGAGATACGTGAAGGGTACAATTGACTATGGTCTTTTATACAACAAAGGTGAAGATTGCAAGCTAGTTGGCTACTGTGATGCTGACTATGCAGGAGATCACGACACTCGTCGATCAACTATTGGGTATATGTTTACGCTTGGATCGGGAGTGATTTCTTGGTGTAGCAAGAGACAACCGACTGTGTCTTTGTAAACAACAAAAACAAAATATCGAGCAGCAACAACAGCAGCTCAAGAAAGTATGTGACTGATACAATTGATGAACGATCTACATCAATCAGTAAATTATGCGGTTCCATTATACTATGATAACCAGTCAGCAATTCGTTTGGTAGAAAATCCAATTTTTCATGCGAGAACTAAACATGTGGAAGTGCATTATCACTTCGTTAGAAAGAAGGTTCTTTAAGAAGATATAGAAATGAGACAAATCAAAACAGATGATCAAGTTGCAGACTTGCTCACAAAAGGATGGAGTACTAGCAAGTTTGAAAACTTTCGTCGTCAACTCGACATGGAGCAAAGAGTAAGAGCTGGTGTTGAGGGAGAGTGTTAAAATCCAACACCAGCCCAATTGAAAAAGCCCAAACCTTCTACTCAAACCCAATTTCTATAATCTTCTTAAAGAAAACTCTAAATGTTATTTTTTATATAAGAGAAAAGTAGAAAATTCTATAATAGTAGATATTTTGGTGGAAAACTCTAGACTAAGAGATATTTTTAAAAAGTTCTAGATGACAAAATTGTAACCACTAGATTAAGAATGTGTTGGCACAATCCTAGCCATCAGTTAAGGAGATGCCACTAGTATAAATATGGGTGAGTGCTCTCATTTTGAATCAAGTAGTGAGAAAACAAGTTGTGAGAAATCAAGTAGTAAGAAAACAAGTTGTAAGAAATAAGTTGTGAGTAAGAGGTCTTGAGGGTTGTAAAAAGTGTGAGTGTTTGTAAAAGTGTGTTTTTTTTTAATAGAGTGTTATTTTCTTCTTCAACTTGTGAGTGATAGTTTTATTGAGGGTATGGTACAAGTAATTTGTTTACTTGTTTATATCTAATATTTGTGCATTTAGAGCCAAGTACTCTAGATTTTCCTCAACGGATGATACTAAATCCTCGTGATCTATATTTTCCTTCACTAGGATTTGTGTGGAGGTGGAGGTGCAATGTGGCTTCTAAGATTTTTTTTATTATTGATAAGCTGGGGTTGATGGGGCCCCTCCCAAAACCACTACTATCGAGTGTAAATACACGTTAAATCTTCCTCTACAATTCTCACAAGTTCTTGAGGAGCATTAGTCGTGTCTTCCATAACGTAAAAACCATCTGAGAAGGAACCCAACTTTGCAAGAAAATCAGCTGTCCTCTTTGTTTCTCTCCACTGAAATTCAAAAGAGCATTCCTCAAACCATTGGCATTGCTCTGCAATTTCTAACAGCACTTCTTCATACTTCCATGAAGTCTTGATTTCCTTCTTAATGCACTTTATAGAGTATAAAGAATCTGAAGAAATCAAAATTCTTTTAACTTCTCTTGCTCTTGCATACTTCAAAGCTTCTGAAATTGCTTAAATCTCTATATGAATAATGTCCTCTGCCTCCGTTTTGCTCCATCCAACAAATAGCATCTGTCCATCCGTGTTTCTACCAATGAAACCAAATCCCGCCCCCCAACATCGACCTCGCACCATCTATATTGATCTTCACCACATCCTTTGCTCGTCGAACCCATCTTAGATGTTTTGTAATTGGTTTAACCACATTATAACGGCAATTCCAATTATTAAAAATCTAAACACTAACTTGATTTGAACCGTCTTCAATATTTGCTCCATCATGCCGATTCTTAACCATCTCTTCCACAAGTTTCAACAACATTTCCTTAGAAGTATTATTTTCAACAAAGAATCTTTGATTTCTTTCTTTTCAGCAATAATAAACAGTTGCACAAAAGGAAGAATAGAGTATTGACACTATCTCCTCTTCTTGATATCGTACACTTTTGATCACTTGCATTTCCTCATCTATTCTGCCCACTCCTTCTCTACTTATTCCCAACTTCATTAGACATTGTTTCCAAATCTAGCACGTATAAGAACATTGGAAGAATAGGTGGTCATTACTCTACATTACGCTTAGGAAAACCTTTTCGAACACATAAAATAACAAATTAAAACCAAATAAATCATTTTGCCAATTTTTACAGAATTCGATAAAATTACGAAAATGCCCCTCATAAGATCACGATCATTTCACACAAAAAATTTCATAAATGACAAAAACCAACATTCCCATTGAATTCCTTATGAAAAATCAATTCCAAAACATCATAATTTAGAGAGAACGGCTACTATGATATCATAATTTAGAGATCACACAATTGGAAAGCTTTGTTATCTTTGATGATGGTGCAAGGAATGGATTATATAAAGATTTTTCAAGAACTTCTTAAGAATACATTAAAGATTCAAAACATACTTGACTGAATTCCTTTGTCTCCACACATGATTAACTATCCAAACTAAAATAGAAAGTTTCACCCATTAAGTGCTCAAGCTTCCATAAAAAATGGGACCCAAACAATGCTCCAATAAAAAGACGTGAGTCCGGTTCAATCTGAATTTGCTTATTTTGGAGATTGAAGTCTTCTAGAGCTTTGAGAAGAGCCAAAATTTCAGCTTCATTATTTGTAGTAGCTCCAAATGACCATGAAGCAGCCACACATAGGTTCCCATCATCATCTCTAAGAATTGCGCTACCACCGACAGGCCCAAGGTTTGACAACAAGCTCCATCGATGTTCAATTTAAACCAATGAATAGCCATCCATTTCATCAGATTTCTCGGACCAATATGAATACCAATCTTCTATATTGGATTTGATTTGAATTCGATTTAAATTTAGTCACACCAGTTATTTCCTTCAACCAAGTTGAAACACTTTGAATAACCATGTTTGCCAACGGTTGAGTGTCCTCAAAGATTACAGCGTTTCGCGTTATCCAAATAACCCAGCATCCGACCCAAGGTAACATTTTGCAAAGAGTTGCAAAATGTAAGATAATTGATCTTTTTAGATAATAGGGTGGGGCCATTAACACCACGGTTTACAAGTACTAATAAAAATTATATGAATTTGGTAAGCAATTATAGTAAATCTCAAAATCCTCAGTCCTACAACTCTCATAAGTTGTTATATTACCATGAAATATGGAAACCAAGCTAATTTATACCTGATTTTAGAGAAAACATTAATTTTATAGTTTTTCCATACAGCAACCTTATACTGAACTTATGGAGCAAGTATGGACATTGTTACATGCTGGTCCAATTCCTTTTATTTCTCCCAATTGTGAAGATGAAATGGTATGGACACTCATCCCTTCATATGAAAAGTAATTCATAGCATTTTTTTGAGTCCCGTAGACAACATGATCTTGTTATTTTACAACTAAAATCAAAATGTTAGTCGGCAGTTTGAGTTAGTGCTTTCTAAATGCATTTTCATTTTTATCTCATCATTCCATGAAATTATAAAAATAAAAATCCTTCGATTATTTCCTTATGGTAACTGTAAGTGTATTATCATAAACTTTAGACATACTAGATACTGCTGCATAATCATATGTATGAAAACAAAAACAAAAAAGTCTTTTTATTTTTTTATTTTTTTATTTTTTTATTTTTTTATAGAATCAATTTGTTTTCCTAAATAAGATTTGTATTAAAGAAGAAAGGATTATGCCAAAGCCTTATGTTACAAGATGAATTTGGGGAAGATCACGCCTATCACCCATGAGGCATTGTAACAAGAAAAGGAAGAGAATCAATAGAATAAAAAACCCGATTTGCTCTTCGTTAGCAAGCCCATCCGCATCTGAATGCAACAGTATTTTGTTGAAAATTAAAGAGAAGATTGGAGAGAATATTTTGATGGAAGAGGTTTTTTATTATTGAACTCAACTTGTTCTTTTTTGGTTGATACAAAAATGGTGGGAGAACATCTCTATTTATAGGGCTCTATAGACAATTCTAGATACACCATTAAATGACTTAAATTATTCTAGATAACTCCAATATACCAATTAATAAATGAGTGTTCTAGAAAATACAAGAGTATTTTAAGAGACTCTAGTAAATAAATGAAGATTCTAGCAATTACAAGAAAATTTTAGTGACAACCTATAATAAATCAAGTTTATTATTTCAACACCCCCCCTTAAACTTGATTTGTGACTCCAAGAATGCTTTGTAACTTGATAAAAACTACTCTCTTGAGTGGCTTGGTAAAGATGTCTCCTACTTGGTCTTGAGCTTTCACGAATTCCAATTTTACTTCCTTTCTTCCAATGCATTCTCGTATATAATGATAACGAGTGTCAATGTGCTTGCTTCTTTCATGAAAGACAAGATTTTTTGTTAATGCGAGTGCTGATTTGTTGTCAACACGAATCTCGATAGGCTTTTCTTGTGGTAATTTTAATTCTTTTAACAAGTTTCTTAGCCAGATAACATGACAAACACATAATGTTGCAGCAACATATTCGGTTTCACAAGTTGATAGTGTGACAATTGGTGCTTCTTTGACATCCAAGTGAAAGCAGTGTTTCCCATAAAGAACATAAATTCGGTGGTGCTCTTTCTATCATCCAAGTCTCCACTCCAATCTCTATCACTATATCCAACTATCTCATAATTGTTAGAAGATGAATAAAACAAGCCATAGTTGGTTGTACCTTTGATGTACCAAAGTATTCTCTTTGTTGTCTTGAAATGGTTTGTTGTTGGAGCTTCCAAATAGCGACTAACAATTCCAATGGCATAGAGAATATCTGACCTAGTACAAGTTAGGTAGCGCAAACTTTCAACAAAACTTTTATAGAAAGTTGGGTCCACCTTTTCTCCTTCATCATGCTTTGACAACTTGATTCCATATTCCATCGGCATGCCAACTGGATTAGAGTCATTCATTTTGAACTTCTTAAGCACTTCTTTAGTATAGCCTTCTTGAGTAATGAAGATGTCTTTGTCTTTTTGCTTTATTTCAATGCCGAGGTAGTAAGACATGAGCCCAAGGTTTGTCATTTCGAATTCTTTCGCCATTTCTTTTTTGAACTCCTTAAACATACTCAGGTTGCTACCTGTGAAGATCAAGTCATCCACATACAAGCATACAATCAAAATATCTCCATTTTTAACTTTGATATATAGTGCATGCTCATATAAACACTTGGTGAAATTCTTATCTTGAAAGTACTTGTCAATTCGAGTATTCCAAGCTCTCGGCGCTTACTTAGGCCATCTAAAGCTTTCTTCAACCTCAAAACTTTATCTTCATGCCCTTTTACTTCATAGCCCAATGGTTGCTCGATGTAGACTTCTTCTTCAAGGAAACCATTTAAGAAAATGGACTTTACATCCATTTGGAAAATCTCCCATCTATTTTGGGCTGCCAAAGAAATTATTAATCTAATGGTTTCAAGAAGAGCAATAGGACCAAATACCTCAGCATAGTCAATGCCTTCTCTTTGACTATAGCCTTTAGCCACCAATCTTGCTTTGTATCTCTCCACGTCTCCTTTAGCATTCTTCTTCGTCTTGTATACCATTTTACTCCGATCGTTTTGTGTCCTTGTGGAAGTGTAGCTAGCTCCCATGTGTTGTTCTTTGTGATTGAATTGATTTCTTCATATATGGCGTCTCTCCATTTCTTGTTTTCTACCGCTTCTTGGTAGCTTAAAGGTTCACTATCACCAAAGAGACACAAAAGAGTGATGTTATTTTGATTTTCGGTTACCTCATAAAGTTCTTGTAAGCTTCTTAAGCGTGACGTCTTCTCATTCAAACTTTCACTTGATGATGAATCTTCATGCAGGTTTCCTGTTGGTGAGATCGATAGAGTACTAGGCTCTCGTGGTTCTTGTCTTGTCTCTTCCATCCTTGGTTGCTCCATTTCTTCTTCTTCTTCTTCTTCTTCTTCAAAGTAAGGAAGAAAATCATACTCGTCTTCTTATGTGTTCCAATCCCAAGAATCTTCTTCATCGAACTCTACATCACAACTAATGAGAATTTTTTCGAAAATTGGGTTGTACAACTTGTAGCCTTTGGATCTTGAGTCATAGTCGATGAATATGTACTTCTCACTCTTGTCGTCGAGCTTGGTTCTTTTTTCATCAAGTACATGAACATAAGCAATACTTCCAATGGCTTTGAGGTGAGAAATTTTGGGCTTTCTTCCACTCCATGCTTCTTGTGGTGTTTTCTCATACACACTTCTTGTTGGAGAGCGATTTGCCAAGTAGACTGCACAAGCTATCGTTTCGACCCAAAACTCCTTAGGCATTATTTTGCTCTTGAGCATGCTGCAATCCATGTTGAGTATGGTTCGATTCTTCCTCTCTACCACTCCATTTTGTTGGAGGGATCTCGACACTGTTAAGGGACGACGAATTCTATGATCTTCGCAGTACTTTTGAAACTCGTTTGATGTGAATTCTCCTCCTCGGTCAAATCTCATGGCCTTAATAGCAAGACCGCTTTTCTTTTCAACAAGGGCTTTGAATTTCTTGAAATTCTCAAACACTTCCGACTTCTCCTTTAGGAAATAAGCCCACGTTTTCCTTGAAAAATCATTGATGAAAAGGGGAAAGTATTTGCTCTTACCAAAAGAGTTTGGTTTAATCAATCCACAAACATCGGTGTGTACGAGCTTGAGCGGCTTTGTGACTCTTGATGATGACTCCTTCAAAAAGCTTCTTCGGGATTGCTTCCCAAGCAAACATCCTTCACAAAGTTGATCGGGTTGATTGATGCATGGTAGACCTCTCACCATCTCCTTTTTCTCCAAAAATTTGAGCCCGTCAAAATTGAGGTATCCAAAGCGTAGATGCCGTAACCATGATGAGTCATTATAGCAAGGCTTTAGACACATTGGAACATCGTACTGAATACTCAAGATGACCATTCTATTCTTTGACATGGGCACCTTGGCAATTAAATTACTTTTATTATCTCTTAAGAAAATGTTATTTTCTTTTAAGTGAATATCATACCCTTTCTCTAGTAATTGACCCAAACTCAAAATATTATTTTTCATGTTGGGCACAAAGTAGACATTTGAGATGAATTGATGGCCCCCATTTTTTAAGCGTATAAGAATTTTACCTTTGCCTTCCACAAGTATTTTTTATTCATCTCCAAAATAGACATTCCCTCTTATAGCTTCATTGAGCTCCACGAACATTCTTCTTTGTCCACACATGTGATTGCTAGTGCCGGTGTCAAGATATCATCTATTTTCTTGGCCTTCATCTTTGTCTTTGTAAGCTAATAGCAACGTACCTTCTTCTCCACCTTTATCTTCGATGAAATTGGCCTTTTCTTTGACCTTGCTTGGCGATCTACACTCAGAGGCATAGTGATCGAACTTATTGCAATTATAGTATTTGATGTGAGATTTGTCGTTCCTTGACCATGAGTTGCCTCTTCCATGCCCACTTGTTGCTTGTGAATTTCAACTTCTTTCTTTGTTATTGAAGTTGTTAGAGTTGTTGGAATTGTTGAAGTTGTTGTTGAAGCCACCCCTTCCTTCTCTTCCTCGTCCACCTCCACGTCCTTGGCCATGTCCTCTTCCTCTTTGATTTCTATTATTTCCAAAATTTTCTTCCTTCAAGTTGAGTTGTAGTAGTTGCTCCATAATCTCCTTTTACTTCTTTTTTCCTCTTTTGCTTTTCCTCATAGGCTTGTAAAGAACCCATGAGTTGCTCAATGGTCATGATTTCTAAATTTTTATTTTCTTCAATGTTCGTAGCAATGAACTCAAAATTTGGATTCAGAGTACGAAGAATTTTTTCTATAACTTTTACTTCACTAATATCTTCCCCATTTCTTCTTAATTGATTAACAATGGCCAATACTCTAGCAAAATAATCAGAAATTGATTCAAATTCCTCCATGAATAAAAGTTCAAACTCACCTCTAAGAGTTTGAAGACGAATCTTTTTTACTTGCTCGACTCCTTTGTCGCAAGTTTGAAGCTTCTCCCACGCTTCTTTGGCCATAGTTGCATTTGAGATCTTCTCGAATGCATCTTCATCCACTACTTGATAGATGAGGTAAAGAGCTTTCTTATCTCTCTTTCTTGAATCCCTCAAGGCTTCCCATTAGGTTTGGGAAAGAACAACATCATCTTGCTCCTTATGGCCTTTCTTGACAACTTCCCACACATCTTGAGCTCCTAGTAGCGCCTTCATCTTGATGTTCCAATTGTTATAGTTGCTCTTGGTGAACATTGGAATTTGGAAGGGGACCATTCCTCCATTTGCCATTTTTCTTCACGAACCTGGCTGCTCTGATACCACTTTATTGAAAATTAAAGAAAAGATTGGAGAGAATATTTTGATGGAAGAGGTTTTTTATTATTGAACTCAACTTGTTCTTTTTTGGTTGATACAAAATGGTGGGAGAGCATATCTATTTATAGGACTCTATAGACAATTCTAGATACACCATTAAATGATTATTCTAGATAACTCCTATATACCAATTAATAATTTAGTGTTCTAGAAAATACAAGAGTATTTCAAGAAACTCTAGCAACTACAAGAAAATTCTAGAGATAAACTATAATAAATCAAGTTTATTATTTCAACATATTTTAGAATTTGTTTGGGAAAGAATAAGGTTGATCAATTTAGAATTAAATTGGATGTTGAAACTTACGTGGCTTAAGCATAGAGTAAACAAGCATTCCTTTCGTGCTTGCATTGTTGTGCAACATAAGTTACTAACCTTAGATAAAATCATGAAAAGAGGTTACAGTTTAACATCAAGATGTTCTCTATCTATGTTAATCTGATCGTGAAAATCATGGGCCATTATTTTTTAAATGTTCTTAGTCAAGTTGGATTTGGAGAACTTTACTTCAGAGTCTTGAGATTAAGATATCTAGAATTGGAAATCATCAAAAAGAGTTGGAATAAGTCAAAAAGTAAATTGAGTATTCAGTATTCACACCAATCTTGTTGTCAAATTTTTCCTCCTGTATTTGACATCTTTGGAAGAAACAAAATTTGAGAATTTTTGAAGACGTAAGGGTGCATGCATACAAGAGTTCTATTAAGCTGTATAGTAGAAAATATTAATGAGATTTTTCAAAAAAAATGGTCAAGTCAAGAAAATCTGAATATTGGAGCATTCTGGGAATATCTTTGCTTCCAACACAATCTCACTCGGTTCCTAGCAAATGGGAGCCCTCCAGATGTTGGTTTCTTAATGCTGAATTGCGATTGAGTTATGAATGACGGTATTGTTTGATTTGGACAGATAATCAGGGATAATCTTGGAGGATTTTATAAGGCAGCTTACAGACCAAGTGCTTCTACTGATATTAATGAAGTAAAACTTCAAGCAATCATGGATGGTCTTGAATATTTGAAGGGTCGAAGCATCTCAAAGATCACAGTTGATTCAGAAATAGTATAAATAACATTTTGGGTTTTGTTCAAACTCCTCGGAGATATAAGCAATGGATTCATCAAATTACAAGTTAGAAAGCATTGTTCGAGGAAACCATATTAATCGGTTTACGGATTTACTTTCTCAAATGGGATTGAATTCCACCATTGGGATAGGTAGGATAGAGGTTGATTGTATTCCTTTGAATCTTCCATCTCTTATTGAAAGAGATATTTTGTGTACTTCTGAAAAAATTACTATAGAGTGCAGACCCATCAACCTAAAGGCTTACTCATAAAATAGTAATAATAATAATAATAATAATAAACAATTTGATAACTAAAGAAAAACCATACTTAATTACCTTCATGTAACTTAGAAGAAACAAAATACTAAATGCATGTCAATACATTAGAATAGGGATACATATAACGGATAACCATGCAGAAAATATAAGAGCTAAATCAAGGTTGCTGAGCTGAGAATTCGCATACATTTCAACACAATAAAATGGTTTAATGCATCAGTTGAGAACTGTAGTGAAGAAAATTAAACGACTCGCTTTTCATAGGAAGCAAACTAGAAAAAAATTACTACTATTTTGAGCACAGAAATTTAGGGAAAATGCCCACTCTTTCTTGTTAACCATCTCTTATGGCACCCTGTCTCCCATCTCATCCAGTGAACACTTCAATGCACTCCCTTTGTCATCTTTGGAAAATTTTCTTTTCTTCCTTTCTATCCCCAAGTTCTTCTTTGAGGGCGATGTATGAGCAGAATCTTTCGAGCTATTATTACCTCAATTTTTTAGCTTAGCAGCTAATATTGCTTCTTTCTTTGTTTTCTGTGAATGGTGACTTATATGACCTCCCAAGGAATAACAATTACGGAAAACTTTGCAACATTTTCGATATTTACTGGGGCCACCATCACCCATCCATGATTTTTTTTCTCAGACGACGAACCAGTAACACGACCAGCATTGAAGAAGTTGGAGCTAATTGAGGTGTTTTCAGATCCCCTAAAGACCAATTACAGTTGGACTCATCTTGATTGTTCTGGCTCGGAACAAACCCCAATCGGTTCATCAAAGTGGGGGGACACTATGTGAAAAAGGCCCATATTTGACGGTCTTAACCCTTCAAATTTTGAGAAATTTGACTAACCCTCCCATCAAATATTCTCTTGTAGAATTTTTTTTTTTTTTTTTACAGCCCTGGACTATCAAATTATTGGAGAATGGGCTTAAAAAAATATAAAAAATCCATAGAGTATGACCGTCGAATTTGAAGGTTTAATAAACAATAGCACGGTCCTCTAATTCACCAATCACAATGAACGAAATAATAAAAAAAAAAATCGAACAAATAAAAAATAAAAGAAAAATAATAGAACAAGAATATGATGGGCATCCGTATCGACCATAAAAACCAAAATAGATACTCATTTGGTTGTCATGTAATACGAAGTGATAATTAAAATCATAAAATTTTGGTTTATATCAATTAACACCCTTTGGTTGCTTACATCCTATACATGATTCACCACAATGTAGGAACTAGTATACATGGTTTTACACACACAAATATGCATATTCTGTAGTCATGAATAAAATCCTCAAACTGTCATTTTACAACTCTTGTAAGGAGCGACTCAATAATCACATTGTCTCCTTAGTAAAGACTAGGCAGACTCTTTTGTAAAACCCCCCTTTTGTTGTATAGATAGTATTACTGGTTTGTAACTCTTCAAAATTGAAAGAAAATTATAATCTGGAAGTTTCTCTGTCAAGACAAATAATTCTACTTGTGAACACTGTAACCGATTTAAGTCATTTGGTAATTTTGTAAAAAACATAACAAAGGCTAATAGGTCTAAATTAAACAAAAGAAGCGGGTACCTCAACTTGCATTGTCCATGCTCATTGAAGCTCAGACAACGTCGTGGACAAGAAGATGAAAACGAAGCACGATTTGTGGTTAGTGTCGAGGAAGATGGTGCATCTATCGATTGGACAAGTCTTGTACTTCTTTTTTGGACCACAAGGGCATACCTTGTTTCTTGGTATTTTCTGCAGGAATAACGAAAAAGAAGAGGAAATAACATTATTAACATATGCATTGTGTTCACAGGTGTAACTTGGTATAATATCATTATTACAGCACATATTTGTTGATAAATTAATTGAAAACATTTTTATGGAAGTAAATAGGTGGTTGTAATTGGCGTTTGAAGTGATAACCTTGTCCTCGTGTTGCAATCTATTATCATCACGACTTGGTCTAATATCATCATTAAAAAGCCCATTGTGTTCACATGTGTTCTCTTGGGATGCCTCCTCTGTGTGTTCACAATCCCCATTTTCATTTTGACCTAGGAGGGTTCAGAAATCAAAGTAAAAAAAATGAAAGAAAAATAAGTCCTAAAGGCAAATCTAAAATGAAATTGCAGAAAATGGTCACTAGTGAAAATACCATCTAAACATGTAGCCTAGTTACCTTATATATTCCTAAGACTTTTAGTGAAGACAAAGAAGCTTTAGAATGAAATTAAATTGGTGGACAAGTACTTGAGCACCTTACATACATCAACTACCTTCGTGATATAAATGAAAAAGGATAGTAAAATTCTAGAACCAAAAATAAATAAACAGCACAAAACTGCGATTGTTGAGGAAACATAACCTCATATTGCAATCTGGAATGTGCATAAGTTACTGAACAGCCATTACCTACAGTATCATTTTTGGAAGGAAGATCACCGTTGTCAACTAAATTCCTATCTACTTCTTGCTCTGTTATTAGAAACTCTATTGCAACATCAACATCACCATCTAGTTGTTGTAAAACCTGGATTAAGATACACAAAAATTCATGAGTTCCATAATTAAGAAATTTTTTAATCACAAAAATAATTTAGGAGGACTACAAAATTATACCAACATTTTTCTGCCCCTCAAAATCAATAGTCTCAAAAGAAAGAAAGAAAAATGCAACAGTTTCAGCATGACATCAGAAAGAATAGCTTAGGGAGTTATCACTTGTTCAACTTCATTGGCACTTTCACATCCACTTCCAACCATGACCAACTTAATTGATCCCGTACCAATGATATTTTCACAAGGATCCCTTTTGGATTTGGAGGTCACAACATTCGCTTTATTGGATGCTGACGAAATATCAGCATCCGCCTTTCAAAAGAGTTTTACTTAAAATTATCAGTTTTCAATTCACGTTTGGAGTTCAAACACTAGAATAGCATAATACGATTAAAGATTCTAAAACTCTGCATCAAACTAGCAACCTTAATCAGAATTGGCTTAGCTGACCCATTGCAAGGATCTTTTTTCAACCTTATGCTATTGTAATGTTTCTCATTATGATATGATCTGCAAGAACGTTTACTAGTTTAATTAATAAATAAAATGACTAATTTTTGTATTGTAAAATACATAGTAGCAACTAATATGTGGGGAATAATCTATCATATATCAAATAAAAAGTATATATATTGGGGAACATTAGAATATAAAAGTAGCTTTTAAGGAAGAAGTTGATCCAACAATATAGTTGTCAGCATATCTAGATCTTTGGTATCTGCTGAATAATTATGGTGTTAAAGTTCATCAATATTCAAAGGCCTCACTCAATGACGGTATTGACTTCTCTTCATTTGCTAGTCCTATTAAAGGTAAGTTGACTACGTGCATTTAAGGTCCTCCCTAGTCTTGGAATAGATAAATTGGGCATGCAATAGATTTTGGAATAGGCATATAACAAAATTGTGATTTAAGTTTTAAACACATTTTTCAGAAAATAAAAATAATAATAACCTATTTTTTTGTTGGTCAATGGTTAATTTGTGTAGCCTTAAGGTTGTTTGTGATTTAGTTTACACATTATTTAATTGGGATTTGATGATAATGTTTTAATGTTATTTTTTTCTTCGTAAGTGTGTTATTTTACTCAAAATGTATGTTGATGGTTAGACCTTTTTTAGCATCATAAAATGTGTAATTATTTGTGAAAATATGTTATCATACATAGATATATAATAATGGTCCTTTTTTCTCTTTCTTTTTTTTTTTTTTTTTTTTTTTTTTTTGCTCAAAAATATATTGGAAACTTAGAATAAATCTCAAATGTATTATATTTTTTATTATACATATATATATATATATATATATATATATATATATATATATTCTCTCATTTCCTTATCCTTTTTTCAGAAGTTTTCCCTTGCCATTTTAAACCCCTATTCCAATCTAAGCTCTTCTAAACAGTCTTCACACTTGAGATAGGTGGAATAGCTGAATAAGAGTATTAGGCAACAATGCCATCTAAGAAAATAAATATTACAGTATTCTTTACTCATTATTTTGAATATTTCATAAGTGTTATATGCTAATCATCCATAATTACTTCAATCTATTTAAATTCACCTTTATACATCAAAAGAAAACTCCAAGACAGAATTCACCTTTCTATGTCAAAAGAAAATCTACAAGACATAAATCATTTCCCTCTATCCTACATCAACTCCTGCCTTTTTTTCCAATGTCACAATAGGACTGAGCATTGCAACCTACAGGATCATGCAACACAAAAAATCTGTATTGCCAAACAAGCAAATGGAGAAAGGCCAATTTGTCTTCCTTATACCAATTATGTGTGATTGGTTTATTTGTTCTTCTCATCTCAGTTATTTCATATCTCCACTTTTGGTAAATCAGAACATGTCATTCTTTCATCGTGTTTACTTGGCGTCTTCCATGTGAAAACTGTAAATAATTACATACTACCACCTGTGTCTAAAGTTTGAAATAGATGCTTAATGAATATTAGGATTCTTCCACCAGTGCCCATCAGCTAAATTACAAATCACAAATTTAACCATTAAAATCTTAAAAACAGACGAAATAAATTTAAAAATAAAATAAAAATCAAAACAAACCAATATGTCAACAATAAATGATATTTGTCTAGCACTCCAGTCAGAATGATACATGATGGACCTTTGCTAAGAATGTTTGCCACTTGTTCATTGGACAAAACATTAGTACTTTTCAGTAATCGGACTTAATAAGCTTTTGCGTATCAGAGTTAACCAATGACACAACGAAATGCACTTGTCAACATATACTGAGCCAGAATGTTTCTGAAGATCATTTCATCATGAAATATGTCATGAATTCTCTGCTTTTACACATGAAGTTGAAACAAGTTTTATACTTTTATTTCTTAAAGCACTACCATGAAAGATTTCTTTCGAAGAAGATACAATAGTGAGGGGTACATTATAATTTGTTCTCATCTCTGATCAACATAGTTAACTTCTATCATCATTTGAAGAAATCCCTAACATAGTATACATAAACTGTATCAAACAAAATAAAGAAGGAGATTCTGAAAACTGTATGAACAAGCCCATATATGGTTGGAATGTCCAACATGAAGCAGGAAAGGAAGGAGATTCTGAAAACATTTGGGTATGTGAAATTGATTTAAGGAAGATAATAGATATGCAACTCTACTGGATTGTCCAACGACTTAATTCCTAGATCAATCCCCACCAATCAAAACCAGATCCATTGGCAGCCCTAGGCTTCTCAATTTGGACTTCCATACAGAAGGCAAGGTGAGAAAACCAACCCCTTTAAGCTTTAAAGGGACTGGTTACAAGAGCTATTGATGAGGATGAAATCCGAAGTATCAAATTGCAGTTGAAGCTGCACCCTGTCCTTGCTTCCTCTTCTTTTTTTTTTCATGAATGTTTTCCACGGTGTTTAATTTTCATTTATTAGTAGGGAGTTATTAAAAAAAGAAGTTGGTGTAACAATATAAAGCTCTCAAAGAAAAGAACAAAAACAAAGAAAATAGATGACAATAATAACTTCAGCCTCACAATTGGTAGGGGACCTGAAGGCTTTTTTAAAGCCTTTCTAGGTTTGAGTCTTAGTCACTCAAATTATATCAAAGCTGACCATAACACAGAGAGAGAGAGACCATCCCATTATAACACAGTTGTTCATGGTGTGCACAGCTAAACATGTATAGAACTTAAGATATGAAGCATTTGGTCTTTAAATCAAAATTTATTGAGTTGTAAATGGATTGTGCCTAATATGCCCCACCCACATCAATAGTACACACATGGGTTTGTTCTCCACACACACAACAAAATGGTTAGCTTACATGGCCTAATATGCTTTGGTGTTGTGTGGCTCCTGCCTTGAGTACATAAATGCCCAACACATTGGCTTTATGCCACCTTGCAACTACTTTCTATGCCAATGGGGATGGTTTAATTGCCAAAAGCTGAAAAACTAAATCGTATGTGACATATTGCTCATAAGACTCACTACTCACGAAGCAACAATAAGAACTGCCAATCAATAGGCCCCAAATGGAAACAAGCATAGACAATCAATGGAAGATAAATGGTTACTATGATTCAAAGGAAATCCAAGTGATCAGAAAATCAAATTTAGTAAGTTTGGATCCAAACTGCATCCTGCTCTTCCATTTTTCTAGAACATGGGACTCTTACTAAATGAAAGAGGACAATGGTAATGCACAATTAAAAGTTTACAAAGAAGTAAATAGGTAGGAAAAAGAAAAAAAGCCAAATATTCTAGAATTATCATACCCAACCTGACTCGACTCAGGGGTGTATTACACATTCATGTGTACCAATGGGCTATAAGAACATTGAGACTATATTCCCCTGTCAAATATCACAAACCTGTCTAGGGTGAGAAAGAAGTGGAATAGAATACTAAGGTGAAAGTGTTAGGATATCAATCGTTACTGATAAACGACTCCAAATCAGAAAATTGAATAATCTCATTCATACTATCCATAAACATCTAATATTAAAAATCCTGAAGTTGGTAACACAGTCTGAAAAGGTCAACTAAATTTACTATGGGCGCCATAGACAGGAAAGCATGAGTAGATAAAGCATTCATTAAATCTCTTGGTAAGAGTTATATAGATAGGAAAGCATGAGTAGACAAGCATCCAGTGAGACGCCATCAGAACAAAATGAAGGGTGCATGGCATAATAGCAGATGTATACCTCTTTCTTCTTCAGCATCGCCCACAAGTAAAGCTTTCTGCCAGCATCCTCAGCATCACTGCTAGCCATCATCCTCTTATTACAATTAGTAGCAATTTCAACAAGCATTTTCGTAGAGGGAAGTCTGTGGTTTAATGTAGCAGTGATTAGTACTTCCCTATCCATTAGAAGCTAATCATCGCCAACAGGTTGTCCCCTACCATTAACCTCAACTCATTTCTTTAGGATGTGTTGATTTATGTTCCACAAAAACTCAAGACATGTGTCTCCCCGCTTATATATCTGACAGGATCCTGTATAAAACCTTGCAAAAGATACTAATTAAAATCCATCACTCAAATATCATGCACAACATATTACTACAATTAAAATACAACAATCAGAAGAACATTAGTAATTGAATTTCCTAAGAAGTTACATAAAAATGTGGGATGTCATTTGTAGCATTGCTTTGCCTTAGTGGTTGTTGTTGTTGCTTTATTTTTTGTTTGCTTTTTAGGAGGGCCATCTCAACCTTCCCCTTTGTTCTATTTCTTTTCTTTATCTTATCTATTAAAAAAATGCACTAATCAATTTGCTTCACTTCATATTACTACCCACATCAATTTGAACTTAACTATAGTCAACTAATACTATTAATACCAAATATGGAAAACCACAATCCTAGGAAAAATCCAACTTACATAAAAATATCAAAATAAAATTGCATGGCTTACCCAACTTTCAAGTGTGTATCCCATCCGGGACACACTTCAGAATTGCTTGCACAAAAACAGGAAACAGTCATTGCCAACTGCAGTACAAGAGAATAGAATGAAAACATCAATATAGAATAGAGTTCCCAACACTTATAAACATATTTGTAAAACAAATATCAGATCCAGTAATTGCATCAAAAGAAAAGGATGTTGAAAGTTTATTTCTAATTGTCTTTCCTAGCTTGTCCACACATCTATCTAAGTGTATCCCCATCTTTGCTACATACTCAACTTATGCACATTTTGTTTCTTGATTCTCAACATTCAGCTCCATAAAACATAATTACTCTTGAATTAGGATGGGTCAATCACATAGTAAACCAAAAATACACCTCCCCTTCATCATCCAAAATTATATGGAACGGATCGTATTCAATCTCCCCATCTTTATAGATAATAGATCATTCTAGAAGCAAGCCATGTTTAAAATAAAATATAAAAAGACTCAAGTATTCACATATAATAGTAAAATATTAACCCTACATCAACCAACAACGCCTAAATGATTCCTTGAATTTCTACATACAAGAGCATCACAAACAACCAATAACAGTGCAGAACGACGTTCATTCGTTAATCCAAACCAGAAATCCTAATACAACAACCAACAGTAAAATAAACCCTAAACCTCATGCATCAGCCAAATAAAAGGCAAACACTAAAACCTAATGCATCAAGTAAAAATAAGATAAACCAAAATCCCAATTCTCAATTTTCTAAAAGAAAGTGCATATACGCGATTATATCAAATGCATAAATATTGTAAAAAAAACTGTAAAGAGTTTCGTATTCAAAATTTAGGCAAAATAAATTGGATCTATTTGACCTGAAATTTAGAAGTAAAAAAAAAAAAACAGATTAAATCAACAATTTAGGATATGTTGTGAATTTGAGCTCAAAACTTTAGATTTTCTTAAAAGAACACCAAAATGATCCAAACTTCACAAAACATAAAGAAAATGTGAAATTAAGTCTATAATCACAAAAAACTTTGAATCCGAACTCGAAATCCTTACCTTTGTTAGTAGAATTTCATCCACTCTTAAAGACAAACAAGAAGCTCATCTTTTTCTTAAGGAATCCAAAACAAATTTTACAAGGAGAGAAAGATTTATGTCGATCCCTTCATTTCTCAAAGGAGATCAAACCAAGATATCGTGACAGGATGAGATCAAGAGAGGGAAAATGAGAGAGAAAAAGAAATCAAAGGAGACTGAGACGAAGAATGAGAGAGATCAAGACGGAGAATGAGAGACAGATCGAAGGAGATCAAGAGAGAGATGAGATCGGGAGAGGAACAATGAGAGAAATCGAAGGAGATCAAGAGAGAGATGAAATCGGGAGAGAACAATGAGAGAAATCGAAGGAGAACAACGTGAGCGGAGAATGTGAGAGAGAGAGAGGAGGAGATCGAGAGGGAGATGAAATTGAGAGTTAGGGTCTGTTGTGTTTTTTTGTTTATTAATAAATAAAAATCTAAAACTATTTGATGGTTTTGGCCATCAAATCCTATAAAAAATATTTGATAGATAGAAGCCGTCACATACTGTCATCGAATTTAATAGATTTTCACGTAGTGGGACCATTTGATCCAAGGAAAGATGTACTCAGATAATTGGGATCATGATCACCTAAATGCTTGGGTGACATGGGAAATGAACCATTTGAAGTAGACCAAGTCATGTTAATAATGTTCGGAAGAGGGGTTGGCACATTTTGAAAAGAGGGATTGTTACCAATTCTAAGAACATGGACTAGTTCATTTCTCATTAAGAGTGAGCCATTTGGGCCAACCAAAGGTCAGTTGCCCATGCTAGAAAGATAGGCTTGCTGGTTTCCCATTACGAAGTCGTTTAGGCCAGACAAGGATGTATAGGCCATAGAGCATGAACCAAGGTCAGTTTGGTTTTCCGTTGAGATTGAGCCATTTGAGCCAAGAAAATGTGTAGCATTACCCAAGGAAGGAACAATGGCTTGCGGGTTTCTCGCAACGGAGTCGTTTAGGCCAAATGATAATGTATAGGCCGTAGTGAATGAACCAAGGTTGGTTTGGTCTTCCATCGGGATTGAGCCATCTGAGCCAAGAAAATGTGTAGTATCACCCAAGCTAGGAGCAATGGCTTGCTCGTTTCCCATTACGGAGTCATTTAGGACAAAAGATGACGTATAGGCCGTAAAGCATGGACCGAGTTTGCTTTGGTTTTGCATTGAGATTGAGCCATTTGAGCCAACATAAGGTTTATTATCACCCAAGTTAGGAACAATGGCTTGCTTGTTTCTCTTGAGGATCGAGTTGTTTGGACCTAGCAACATTGAATAGGTAGAGGTAGGACCCAGATTTTGTTGGTTTCTATTCAAAATGGAGCCATTCAAACAAGACTGAGGTGTTTCATCAGAGATGGAAAGATGGGAATAGGGATCAGTTATAGGGATGGCTGATCTACTTGAATCAATCAGAGGTAAATTGGAAGAACTATGAAAATGGGCCTCTTGTTTCCTCGCTAAGACAAGAGTCATTTAAGCCAAATGAAGAATTGGTACAGCTAAGTTGATCATCTAGACAAAACAATGAAGGATAGAAACCACTTAACTCTGGGACCAAAGCTGATGAATCAGTAGGGATAGGACCATTAGTACTCTGATCTTGGACCAAAGAGGAATCATTAGAAATTAACAAACCTTTGTCAGTACGGTTGGAAATACTGTCATCTCCGCTTACCATTAATGGAAGAGAACCATTGCAGCTCAAGGGAGGTTCGTTGCTCGAGGTTGGAACAAAACTTTCTTTGACCCCTACTGCTAGCAGCCCATTCGCATCGAGAGTAATAGTAATCTTGTAAGGTAGATTGGAAACAGGTTCATCAACCGGCTTTCTAAGCATAAAGATGGATCATTTTCATTTTCTGGCCATTCCGTGTTAATCAATCTCGAAAACATTGAATAACCGGAATCATTGTGCCAATTAAGAAACTCATGATCCATCCAATCCTCTCCATTAAAATGGGTTGGAAGCTCACCACCTTCTTGGTTTTCCATAGATGTATATATAAAGCATGAATATGGAAGAAAGGGAAGAAAATATAAAGAAGGATTGGGGACTCCAAGGAGAAAAGGATGGTTTAGTTGAGATGGTGAGGCATGTTTTATAAAAGCCTAATGACCACCTCAATTTATAAAAGAAAGAAGAATCTTATTTCCAAAAAGATGACAACTGCCTTTTCATGTCTTTTTTCCGGAAGTTGGTCATGCAATAAATTGTACTATTAGCTACTAAATGTGTTATTAAATTAGTGTACTTAAGAATTAAGTTTAGTGCTCCACAATTCCAAAAGAGTCATAATTTTCTGACTCAAAAGTTTTCACTCGGTCTGCACGTGGCTGATGTGGCAAGGGCACAGAACCATAGATCTTTTTCTTTGGGTTTCACAAGGAAAAGATCAACAGTTCTATGCCTTTGCCACATCAGCCGAACCGAGTACAGACGGAGTGAAAATTTTCAACTCAGAAAATCATTAGCGATTCCTATTTCATTGATGTTTGGGTGACAATGGATTTACTGGGATTCTCACATTTCTGACTCGAAGTGCATACATAACTGTAGATGATTTTTACTCGTTCCTCAACCAAACACATCTATGATTTTGTGCACATCCCCACATCAGAAATGTAAGGATCGCAGCAAATCCCAATGTCACCCCAGCACTACTCTTCCTATTATATAGTATTGTAAAGTGAGAACTTACGTTTGAGTTGAGTTGAGTCGAGGCAACTCAATTGATTAATAACATTCCGAGTCTAGCAAAATTGACATGACTCGGATTTTGATACTATGGTAACGGTGATATTGCCAACCTGGTAATTACGTGAATGTTTATCTGATGACAGCAACCCCCACATGCCAAAACCTCATCCAGAATCTGCCGTTTCCATGGTAACAACTAACAAGAAGTGAAACCCTTTCCTTACTAACGTAGTAAGATTTTGAACCTAACTAAGGGTCATTTTCCACAAATGGATTAGCACATCCGAAATTGAACAACAGTCTTTAAATATTCATCGAAAAAATCAGATCCAAAAAATAAAAATTCAAAAACAATTTCTTTTGAATTAAATCTAAGGTTTTGAAAATGGATAGCTATTGAACTTCCACATTACTCCCAAACTTAAATATGAAATTCTGGTGAAAAATATTTTCGTTTTCTATTTATTTATTTTTTTCAAAATTCATCTAATTCCGTCCTCTACAACCCTAAAGCATTGAATCATTTTTTCGGTTGCCAAGAGGTGAGCCCAAGGACCCCCAGTAAGGGTGAAATCCTTACTAACTTAGTGAGCCTAAGGGGACTCTAGCAAAGTATTAGTAAAAATAAGGATTTAAAATTATTATTATTATTTTTTTTATATCTTTTTCTCCCTTTTTTTCTACAGCTTCTAACGATATTTAGTGGCAGACCTACCTCTTGCATTTTCATTTAAAAAGGTCATTTACGTAATCAAGCTTGTTACTCAAGCAAAGCTTACTTTCTTAACCAAACTAGCCTAACTAATTTAATGAGATTTAAAATCTTACTAAGGGTCGTTGGGCCCACATGATTTCACACGTTGGAATACCAACACGAGAGCCTTCTAGATTGCATGGAAAAACACATATTAAAAAACCTTGTGGTATCAGACCCACATCCAACCCATTATCAACCCTAAATACAACCCTATGATATCAAATCATGTTTTTGAATGTCACAAAATTGTTCCAATAAAGAAACTTTTCTTACTTAGTAAGGAAAGTATTTTTCTTACTTATAAATTAGGGTGGGACTCACATCTTATAAAATAATTTAATACCTATATTAAGATCATTTGAGAGAGTGAATGTTGAGAGGAGAGAGAAGATATAACTGGTATTAACTTAAAGGTCTGAGTTAATATGAGTATTTTATTTTGTAAAAGAAGTGGGTTCCACTCCAAAGTTTGTTGACTAACAAACTTGATAAACTAGGGACTTTTTGTAATAACAAATGTTATAGATAGTTTTGCCCCGGTAAATTTCTCTAGCTTCTATTATAACTTAATATAATACAAGAAATTAAGGCTCATCGTTCTCGATGTAGCCCTTCACCAGCTTTAAATCTCAATGTTAACATTCTTCAATCACCAATAAGGATAATTTCAGCTTTACAAGGGTGTGCCCATATATCATAGAGAGTTATGTGGAAATTAATTTTGACTGCA
This sequence comes from Akebia trifoliata, assembly GCF_017979445.1. Taxonomy (NCBI): domain Eukaryota; kingdom Viridiplantae; phylum Streptophyta; class Magnoliopsida; order Ranunculales; family Lardizabalaceae; genus Akebia; species Akebia trifoliata. The sequence goes on from NC_141382.1 coordinate 39,866,316, forward strand.
TGTACCACATTGCATGCTTTATTGATCTATTTTGCCATTTTTTTTGTTGTTGCAAGAATTTCCCAAATAATATATTCAATTATATAAAAATATATTGAATATTTAAAAAAAGGGGAGCGGGAGGGGGAAATTTCAGGGAGAAATTTTTTAAGCAACATACATGGCCTAAGATTGTAAGGGCATTTATGAAAGTTAAAATTTATATTATAAGTAATAAAATATAATTGTAGGGCCCACAATTGCTATAGTTACAAGAGTTAAATTTCTCATCTATCTCTTTTGTGTGGGCCTCACTTTATTATCTATTGTCTTCATCTCTTCAATTTTTTTTTGTCTTTCCTCTACTCCTACTCCCTTCCTCTCTTTTTTCAATAATACCCCTCTAACTACTATTTCTCCATTTTACCCCTTTAACCACAAATAATTTTTAATAATGCCTCTCAAATAGCCGAACTCTAGTATATACAAGAAAACACAACGATGGGTCCCACCATAGCTGCAATTATAGGGATACATCTCCCACCGGGGTGGGGTCCACATTAAGGATACAACTCAGGCGGGTTGGGGATTAACCTACGCCCAACTCAAACTAGACAAACACCAACCCACGCCCTTGCCCAACCTGACCTTAGGCATGAAATTCTCAACTTGAACCCTAGCCAAGTTGGGTTGGTTGGGTTAATGCACACCTCATTAATATTAGGTTATTTAGTATTGGTAAGGGTTTATATAAAGATAAGCGGCGTGTAATCGAACTAAAAATTTACAATTATTTTTCCCAAAAAGTTGTTTCGAAATGTTATATACATAAAATTATAAGCAGATTTAATGAGTGAAGAAAATTAATAAGATTAACTAAGACAATTTTTTTAATTAATAATTGTAATTTTCAAAAAAATAAAAATATTTAAAGGTGTAATATAATCATTGTATAGTAATATAGAATTACACTTAAAACAAAGCACTAATAACAAAGCATTTATTTATCTAATGAAAATATTCACATATTAATTTTGATATATAGATAAACAAAATCATATATATATATATATATATGGGGTCCCGTTCCCTAGCTAACATTTTGCCCAACCGTTTACCAAACTTATATCAACCGTTCAATCTATCGCGATTTGACGGACACGTTTTAGCATTCATGCTAATGATAAGCTTGTTGTGCCAGCCACGTTGTTTGACGTTGAATGTGAGTGACATGCCATTGGCGATATTCATGAAATGCACGCCATTGCTCTACTTGTTTTTCCAAATGGGCAAAACGGTCTGATAATGTGCGGGAGGTAGTTCTGATTGTGGTTGTGGCTGCTTGGACGAACTAGCTCCTGAAGTGTCTTCCGACTCCTTGAATTGAAAAATTATACGGGCTACAAGCTCTTGAGTCGGATGGAGCACTTTTTCTTCCTTGCTCCATTGTACTCCCGCTACGCGACATAACTCAATGATCAATGAAGGGAAAAACAACCCACCACTATTCGATCAAATGCAGTGCACTATCGACTCTTGAATGACACGCCCCACATCTATTGATTTTCTTGTTATGATGGCAAACAACAATATGGCCCTGTCTTTGGCCACATCTCTCAAATGAGTAGTTGGCATCATTCTTGCTGCAATGAAGTAATGTCAGGCATTTGCTTCCCTATCCAGAGTACCTCTTGGAAATTTTGCACCCACGTCTCTTGTCATTATCCATGCAGTGCCAGGCTTGGCCAATAACTCAAGTACTTCATTCAAATTTGGACCATTTGTAAGGTATGTCTGGTATTCATCATTATTAATGTTGTGAAGTTGATAATACCTGTTGATTGTTGCTCTATCGAAGGATACTTGTTTACCCCTCACAATGACCTTTATCCCTTTTCGCCCTTCCGCATTTGCATAAAATTCCCGTACCAAATGAACCATAGCCGGTCCCGGTTGTGCACAAAATTTTGACCACTTCCTTACCTCGATGTTTCTTGTTATGTTTATCAGAACATTGGATCCATTACCATTGATTCCTCTTTTCGCAATTGGTTTGTGATGGATTACCAACCTTTCATACCTCTCTTGTGCTTCACAACTCACAAACTTGTTATCTAATGGTGGTGATAAAACTGCAGCTCGTGTTCTTTTCGGCGCCATGATAATATTCAATGACGCGTTTACCTTTCACAACCGATATCCAGACATCAGGATTTTAATAAAATTGATCACTTCAATCACCCACAATTGAAATCACACGTACAACAAATGCCCTTGCGGATATCCAACACGCATCATATACTTCATACAGCTCCCAAGATTTTGAAATGAATGAACCTATCTAACCTCTATCATTGTCACAGAACTTTCCACAAACACCTGGTAGGCACAAAAATTTACTGATCTTCCGAAAACCAAGTAATACCATCCACTGTCACCATTGACCATTCATATTACAGCACAAAGTAGTCCACAAATGGAACATCCACACATTCTCCCCCGAAATCAAGCAATCAACTCAACCGCTCGACATCAGTCAACCCTTAAAGAAATCAAACTCTCCCAACAGCAACAATTGAAATCAAACATATAATTTCCCAATCGAAATGATCGAAATTTTGATACGTTAAGCAATATAGGCTAATTGATTGACATACTTAAGAGTAAAATCGGAAAGTACCTCAGTTGATTTGTTGAATCGGCAAAGACAACTCAACAGATCCATTGAAACTTGGTGGACTAGCTCTCATGAATTTGATCTTTCTATAGTCACCCTTGATTATTGAGAGGGAGATATAAGAATAATGCTGGAGAAGAGGGAGAGAGATGAAGAGTTTTCCTTCGGTGAGACACGAAGAGAATGTTGGTTGTGAAATTGTGTAACAATAGAAGTATTAGGGCAAGTGTAACCCTTTTCTTTGTGGGTACGAGTTTAGGCCGAGGCTTAGTAGAGTATCATGCCATGGCCCGCACTTTTATATTTCTGATCAGTTCTGCCACGGACTAATGCCTTGGCCTAAGAAAAGTTAAGACATGGCCTCTTCGAACTGTGAGATCAGAACTACTGTCTACTTTAGATGTTGCAACTGTGATTAAGTAAAGGTTTCTGGTCTTAAAATCTGCGCTGCCAATGACTTGTGCCATGTTGTTAATGTAGTTGATTTGCTTAGAGACTCCCAACATGTTTCAACAAAACATAATTAAATAAAATTACGAAGAATTCTAAACATTTTAATAAAAGCAAACTAAATTTTTTTTTTTAATTAGAAAGAAAATAATGAAGAATAATGAAAATCAAAATAAACGAAGAGAGAGTTTAGAGCACTTGGGTTGCCTCCCAAGAAGCGCTTGTTTTAAAGTCTTCAGCCTGTCTTTCTCTGAAGTCACTCCGAATCTGCTAGAGTGATGGTGGATTTCTGACGATCAATTTCACCACCCCAGTAATGTTTGAGACACTGCCCATTCACCTTGAAGATGTTCTTCATGATTTCATTTTGAATTTCAACAGCTCCGTGTGGATATGCTTTAATAACAATAAATGGCCCCGACCATCTTGATTCGAGCTTACCTGGAAAAAGTTTCAAACGAGAATTGAATAAGAGGACATGTTGACCTGGCTCAAAATGTCTCTCCAATATCTTTTTGGCATGCCATATTTTGGTTTGTTCTTTGTAAAGCTTGGCATTCTCGTAGGCTTGGAGACGGAACTCATCCATCTCATTGAGTTGTAGAAGACGTTTTTCACCTGCAGTTCTTAAATAAAAATTCAAGTTCTTTATTGCCCAAAATGCCTTGTGTTCTAGTTCGATTGGGAGATGACAAGCTTTGCCAAAAATCAATCGGTAAAGTGACATTCTAATTGGTGTTTTGAGCGATCTGATAAGCCCATAATGCGTCGTCTAATCGTTTGGACCAATCCTTGCGAGATGGGTTCACAGTCTTCTCCAGAATCCGCTTAATTTCCCTATTCGAAATCTCTACTTGACCACTAGTTTGCGGATGGTAGGCCTTAGCGATCTTATGAGTTACCCTATATCTAGTTAGAAGGGCTTCAGAATATTTATTGCAGAAGTGAGTGCCTTCATCGTTGATTATTGCTCAAGGAGTGCCATAACGGGTAAAGATGTTCTTCCTCAAAAAATTCAGCACCACCTTAGCATCATTCGTGGGCAATGTAGCCGCTTCTACCCATTTTGAGATATAATCGACTGCCACTAGAATGTAGAGATTATTATAGGAAGAGATGAAGGGGCCCATAAAATCAATTCCCCACACATCAATAATCTCCACCTCTAGAATGTTATTGAGTGGCATCTCATGTCTCTTTGAAATATTACCAACCCTTTGGCATCGATCACACCTTGAGACAAAGAAATGCGCATCTTTGAATAATGTAGGCCAATAGAAACCTGATTGTAACACCTTGACTACGATTCTCTCTCCCCCAAAATGGCCTCCATATTCAGATGAATGACATTGTCAAAGTATGTCTTCAATTTCTTCTTTAGGAACATACTTTCTTATAATCTGATCTGCACATTGCTTAAACAAGAAAGGTTCATCCCAAACATAATACTTGACATCATGCAAGAATTTTTTTCTTTTGTTGAGAGCTCATCTCAGGAGGGAACACTTTGCTAACGATGAAGTTCACATAATCTGCATACTAAGGCAAGTTCTTTTGATTACAAGCAAATAATTGTCCATTTGGGAATGACTCATTTATCATAGTCTCATCATTAACTTTTCCCCCATTCTCTAGCCTTGAGAGATGGTCTGCCACTTGATTTTTAGTCCCCTTTTCGTCTTGAATCTCTAAGTCAAACTCTTATATCAAGAGCACCCATCGGATAAGTCGAGGTTTTGCATCTTTCTTGGCAATTAAATACTTGATAGCTGCATGATCAGTAAAAACAATCACCTTTGTCCCGATGAGATATGCACGGAACTTATCAAATGCAAATACAACTGCTAACAACTCCTTCTCAGTGGTGGCATAATTCAACTATGCATCATTTAATGTCTTGCTAGCATAATATATAGTATGAAAAATTCAATTTTTCCGTTGGCCTAGAACCGCGCCAACAGCAAAATCGCTAGCATCACACATAAGCTCAAATGGGAGATTTCAATCTGGGACAACAATGATGGGTGCTGATACTAATCTTGCTTTCAAGATCTGAAATGCCTCAAGACACTTTTCATCAAATTTGAAAACCACTTCTTTTTCCAACAAACTACAAAGTGGTTTAGAGATCTTCGAGAAGTCCTTAATAAAACGCCGGTAGAATCCAGCGTGCCCAAGAAAACTTCGAATACCCTTGACGGAAGATGGCGGTGGTAATTTCTCAATAGTCTCAATCTTTGCTCTATCCACCTCAATTCCCTTAATTGATACTCGATGGCCGAGAATAATTCATTCTTGCACTATGAAATGGCATTTCTCCCAATTCAATATAAGATTCGTTTCTTCACATCTTTTGAGAACTAATGCCAAGTTATCCAAGAAAATATCAAAATAATTACCAAATACCGAGAAGTCATCCATGAATACCTCTATAAAATGCTCCACCATGTCAGAAAAAATTGCCATCATACACCTTTGAAATGTTGCCAGTGCATTACACAGTCTGAAAGGCATCCTTCGAAATGTAAAATTTCCGTAGGGACAGGTGAACGTTGTCTTCTCCTGATATTCTAGTGTTATAGCAATCTGATTGTATCCTGAATATCCATCCAAGAAACAATAATAGGAGTGTCTTGCTAGTCTATCAAGCATCTGATCAATGAACGGCAAGGGAAAATGGTCTTTTCGAGTAGCTTTATTTAACTTCCGATAATCCATATAAACACGCCACCCAGTTACTGTCCTTGTTGGGATAAGCTCATTATTATCATTCGTCACAACAGTCATTCCTCCCTTCTTTAGTACACATTGCACCGGACTAACCCATGAGCTATCATAAATAGGATAAATTATGCCCACATCAAGCCACTTGAGAATCTCTTTTTTCACCACTTCCTTCATAATTGGGTTAAGCCGACGTTGGTATTCAATAGAAGGCTTATGATCATCCTCCATAAGAATTTTGTGCATGCAAATAGAAGGATTAATCCCCTTAATATCTGCTATGGACCATCCCAACGCTTTCTTATACTCTCGCAACACCCTTAATAACTTATCTTCTTGTTCAGGCTCAAGAGAGGTAGAAATAATAATTGGCAAAGAGGATGATTCACCAAGGAAAGCATACCTCAAATGACTAGGAAGGGGCTTGAGCTCTAGTGATGGCAGTTCTTGAATTGAAGGCTTCGAATGAGAACCCAATGATGCATGTCTAACAATTCAAGCTTTGGCTTAAAACGAGTGAATTTTGACATAGCCTCCAAGTAATTCACCAACTCTAAACTGTCTTCATTGTATGCATTAATTATTGCTAATTCAAGCTGGTCAAATGGGGGTGGTTCTTCATGATTATGTCGAACACATGTGTCCACTACATCAATTCTATAGCAATCTTCAGGCTCTTCAGTGGGGAACTTCATAGCTTTGAAAACATTAAATTCCACCTCTTGATCTTGAACTCTCATAGTAAGCTCCCCCTTTTGCACATCAATAAGAGTTATGTCTGGGGCTAAGAATGATCTGCCAAGAATGATTGGAACATCCTTATCCTCCTCCATATCAAGAACAATAAAATCCACAGGGAATATAAATTTGTCAACCTTTACAAACACATCTTCAATTTTTCCCCTTGGATACTTTAGTATTATATCCGCTAACTGGAGTGTCACAGTAGTAGGCCAAGCTTCTCCCAATCCCAATTTTTGAAATATAGACAGTGGCATTAAATTAATAGTAGCCCCCAAATCACACAAAGCTCTACCAGAGAATTGGTTACCTATTGTGCACGGTATAGTAAAGCTCCTTGGATCCTTAAGCTTTGCTGAAAGTTTCCTTTGAATGATAACACTGCACTCTTCAATCAAACCCACTATTTCAAATTCACTCAATCGCCTCTTTTTAGTCAAGATATCTTTCAAAAACTTGGCATAACTTGGCATTTCTCTAAACTTCAGTGAATGGGATATTAATATACAACTTCTTGAAGACATTTAGAAACTTTGCAAACTGCTCGTCATGTTTTTATTTCTTGAAACGTTGAGGAAATGGTGGGGTGGGTTGTAGGGAGTAATATTTTTCAAGCCCAGCTTTTTATGCTCCTGGTTTGTAGCTTCTTTCTCTTGATCCCCCTTTTCTTTAGAAATTGTTTCTTCTTCCACTAAAACATCTGGTTCCTTGACAACATAATTCAGCTATTTTCCACTCCTCAATGTGATAGCATTGCAGTGCTCCTTACCATCTCTTTTTGGATTAGTTTTTGTATTGCTAGGTAAGGTTCCTTAAGGACGATTGTTAATTGTTGAAGCAAGTTGACCCAACTGAATTTTCATATTCCAGATAGAAGCTGCTTGGCTTTGGAGTTGAGTTATATTATCTGTCATGAAGTGCTCAATATCTGTCATGAATTGATTAGTGTTGGTTCCCATTTGATGCATTAGATCTTCCAAAGAAGGCTTCTTTTCTCTAAGGGGAGCTTGAAGATGAAACTCGGTTGAAACATGGGTTTTGCATATGAAGAGGCATCAACTTGATTGTTGTTACTCCATGAGAAATTCGGATGATTTTTCCAGCCCGGATTGTAATAGTTAGAGTATGGGTTATTCTGCCTGCTACCAACAAAAATTAGAGACTCTGAATTATTATGGCACATATCTCTTGAATGATTGTCTCCACAAATCTCGCATATAACGGTAGGAGTTTGAATGGCATGAACTCCAAATGAATCAAATTTCTTAGATAACGATGCCACTTGAGTTGTTAAAGCAGTAAGAACATCTAATTCATGCACTCCTGCTGTTCTTCTTGGATTCATCCTCTTTATATGGTGTTGAAAGTTGTTAGAGGTCATCTCCTCTAATAAATTATACCCATCCTCCAATGTATTTGCCATAAGAGATCCACCTGCTGCAGCATCAACAATCGTTCTGATAGATCTAACCAACCCATTGTAGAAAATTTGGATGATCAACCATTCTGGTAGAGCATGATGAGGACATCTTCGAGGCAAATCTTTATACCTTTTTCAGGCTTCATAGAGAGATTCACTGTTCAACTACACGAAAGTAGTGATATCATTCCTCAACTTTGTAGTTTTTTACGGCGGAAAGAATTTAGCGAGAAATTTTTTCTCCAAGTCATCCCAAGTGGTAATAGATTCCCTTGGCAATGAGTTCAACCAATTCTTAACCATGTCCCTCAATGAGAATGAAAATAACCGCAACTGAATGGCATCATCATCAACACCGTTATACTTAAACGTGGCACATATCTCTAGAAAATTAGCTAAATGTGCATTGGGGTCTTCGACATGTGAACCCCTAAACTGATATGCTTGTACCATCTGAATAGTAGCTGGCTTGAGTTCAAAATTGTTTGCTTGTATCGTTGTACAACGAATAATAATGTGAATCCCATCTAATAATGGAACAGCATAGTCCCGCATAGACTTAGGACATTCATTACCATTAGTTTGGTCGGTCATTGTATGGTGTTGAAAAGCTTCTCACTTATTCTTTCTATTTCTTCGATAAGTTTTCTCGATCTCAAGATCCAAAGGAACAAGTTCTGAATTTCTCGTACTACTCATACACTAGCCAAACACCTACAAAATAAAGAAAAGTTTGATCTAAAATCAAAGAAGATTGAATTAATATTAACAAAAAAGATTAATAAATTAGTCCCCGGCAGTGGTGCCAAAAACTTGTTGTCTTAATTTACGCACGCAAGTATACGTATAGAAACAAGTAATAAAGTGATAAGAAAGTATCGATCCCACGGAGACTAAATACCAATCTATTGTTAATTACAAATTTATCTCACTCTCATTTTATCCAAACAAAAGTAAAACTAGGATTTAAAAATAAACAAGAAAAATAACGCAGATAATAAATTTAAAGTTTAAAATTAATGAGTGAATAAATCTAGGTTTATAATTTCTCCCAAACAATCCACTTGATTAAATTCTCCTTCCCTCTATGATAAATTAATCCACTATGATTGTCATCCAAGAACACTAAATTCTCTACAAGCCTCTTCCGATGGTCATGTAAAAATACCCTTCTAGACTAACTCCCTATATGCCTATGAGAATTAAATCAAAAAGAATTCATTAAGAATAAGTTCTCATAAGGAATGCACATGCAACCTGAGTATATTCCTATCTCAAATTAGCATATGTTAATCTATCTAGGTCATAAACACAAAATAACTCTGCCGATATTATTAAGGTTCATCAAATCAATTCAATCAATGGCCAGTTAATCAAATCGCATTAAATATTTGATAGAATAAACAATCACATGTGGGATCATAGAAAAAAGACTAATCAAATATCATAAATGGATTCTATTATAACCCTAGAATAAAAATTAGTTCATCATTGAAAAGAAAATAAAATCACAAAAGTATTCAGTCATTCTTAGAGATTACAAAGAACAAGAGAAGAGATAAAGTTTAGGAAAATAAAACTCAAAAGTCGAATCTCCAGCTCTCGTCCTCATTATCGATCTTGTGCCTCCAAGAGAAAATCCCAAAACTTCTCCTTTCAAATAAGGGTTAAACTTTCCTATTATAGGTATGAAGTCATTAGGGTTTAAAAGTCCCAAAATCTATCTCTAATTCGGCCCCAAAAATTAACGTGTAAAGTTGAAAACGTAAACAGGCCATGGCCTCCCAATATATCATGCCACGGCTAGTATTTTCATATTTCTGTTGTGCAATTCTTGGATTCCCACCGCGGCCTCGTTTTCTATCAAGCTGCGGCTTGAAGACTTTTTAGCTTGTATGCTTAGCTTCCTTCTTCCGAGAGTGAACAAATTTGGATCCAGAATTTCTCCTAAACGTTGACAAATATCCTAATGCTCCATATTGTTCCTAAACTGCAAAATAAGCATAAAAACCAAATAAAAATATAGAATCACATAAAAAGTATAAAACAAACTAAACTTAAATAAAACCAACTAAAAGACTCTAAAATTAACAAAATATTATATTTAAAAGTGATTAATTTGCAGGTATAAAACCCACTCATCACTATTGAACCTCATCCTATTACATTATTTTTTCTAAACTATCTTTATATTCATCGAGGCATTCTTTTTTTATTATTAACATGAAACCATAACGGTTTCCAAGTGTAACTACTTGGGCTTGTTTTGGGTTCAAAGAAAAAAAATGTGTAAATAACCAATGCGTGTGTGTGCAAAACAGGTGTGTGCAATCCTAAATGCAGCAAGTAATCTTGGGGCAGATGCATATTTGGTGGCAGTTTTCGCATGGTTGTTGCTCTTTGTTGTGCTTGGATTCTTTGTGCATATGCTGGATAATGTGATCGAAACAGTGTATGTGTGCTTTGCAATTGATAGGGACAAGGAGGAGGTATGTAAATAGGAGTTTCATGAAATGTATGTCTATCTTCTCATTACTAGGGAATCATAGACCCTCTCTAAACACCAGAACTTCACAGATTGTATAACTTATCTTTTTGTATAATATGTATGAGATTCTGGCGATTCAATAAATAGGTTAACTCTTTGAAAGCATTTTCACAATTTCAAGGGTAAAGTTACAACTTGTATGGTATTGCTGCCTACATATATGGCCAGTTAAAGGGGTCCTCTATCTATGAGAGAAACCACATGGATTGACCACATCAGCCCTCCAAGTGGCACAAAATAGTAAGGCAGGGCTGGTCAAAAATGAGGATATTAGTCAGATTGTAATGTGAGCAATTTTTTTTTCAAATGTTTTTTTTACTTAAAATTCTACAAAAACGACTATTTTGGGAAGTCATTTTTTGTCGACAATCAACAGCAGTCGCAGAAAGAAAACGACTTCATTTAGAACAAATGCTCCCGCAACGGTAGAAGTAATCATTTTCCAAAGAAATGATTGTTCTGGGTAGTCATTTTTTGCACATTTTGATGTAGTGTATTCTTTAGTACCAGCAGATATTATCAGTCTTGATACTAAAATGGGTTTTCATAATGGAGTGGTACAACCATAAAACTCTTCAAAGTTAATTATCCATTTTTTGTCTTTCTTCAGCATATAGTTGGTGGATAGATAGGGATGGCATTGGTTTGCAGTTTGTTTTTTATGAATTACATAATTTCCTTCTGTTGATACATTAATTACAAAATACAAATTGTTTATTGTTTTGTTCTTGCTCACATTTTCAGGGAATTCTTGGCGACGATGATTAAATATTCCTGTCTTTGGGAGAAATACCAATAAGTCAGATTTAGTTGAATGGTATTATTGTTTTCTTTTTAATCTAATAGTTACATGGTCAACCTGCCTAGGGAAATCTCTCTGCAATAGTAACTTAAAGCAATTTACCACTTTTCAAATGATTCACTATACCATAATTTTTATCATTTGAGCGTGGTTTTAGTTTCTTATTTTATTTTTCTGACCAATATATATGAATTTAACGGGGAAAAAGTGGAAACCAATGACCACCATAGAAATTCAAAAAGAAAACTATTCACACCATAAATCATGGGATAGATGATCTATTTGTACCACATGAATTTCCTTTGTAATGGGGTTTGCTTAGTGCCTCAAAAGATATACCCGTCACACCCATTATGTGATTTCAATGAACAAATATAACCTTTATTTATTTATTGTCAAATGCTTCAGATTTAAAGGAATTGTCTATGATAAATTAAGCTTATAACAGAAATTTGATCAGTACATAAGAAAATCCTTATCTGTGAGATCCTATGGAGAATAATTAATACTTCAAATAAGCACATTAATACTTATGAATAAGCATGTTCACAATCCTCTATGTTTTAATTAGTTGAATATATTAGTAACTTATTTATACATTAAAAATAAAAAATAAAATAAAAGATACAGCTAAAATGTAGTACTTAATAGTTTCTTCATGCAGAATGTTAATGTTTTTCATTCACTTCTGCTCATAAGAAATAGAACGTTGCTAATATTCATTTTCACGTTCCATATGGTGTTGTTTATTGTATATTTGTTTTTAATGTATACAGGTTGGAGGACATAAGTTAAATGAAACATATATATATATATATATATAAATGACTTATCCGCCACTATATATGTTATATTTTATTTTATTTTTAACTGATCTATTGCAACGAATATTAATATCCGTCGCCATATGTGTTATATTTTATTAAAACTGCCCTATTGCCGTGGATATTAATATCCGCCGTTATATTTGTTATATTTTATGTTTTTTTAAATGGCCTAGTGCAGCGGTTATTAATATCTGCCGCTATATGGGTTATATTTTAATTTTTTTAAATGACCTATTGCAGGGGATATTCATATCCGCCGCTATATGGGTTATATTTTATTTTTTTTAGAAATGACCTATATGTTGCCGCTACATGTATTATATTATGTTTGTTAAGAAAATGATCTATTGCAACGGATATTAATATGCGTCGCTATATGTGTTACCTATAACAACGGAATAAGGTATTCGCTGCTACATTTAGCAACTGAGGCAACACCCTCGGATCTCAGTTCTGCTGCTTATGCACCATAATAGCTTTTACCGACCGAAAATGTCCCCTATAGCAACGGAAAAATCCGTCACTCTAAATCAATAATGTTGTAGTGACATCAAGTTCAGCTGCACAAAACAACAACAAATTCTATTGAACTACGCTTTGGCTTGATCCCACATTTGGTATGTAGACAGTCTGCAAAGTTACACCAGATCCAACTACTGAAAAATCTGAACTACATTATGGTTTGATCCTGTTTTGGGTACGTAGGCAACCAGTTAAGTTACTTCAGGTTCAACCACATTAATAATAAAAATAATATACAAAAAAAGAGTGAACACACTTATTCAAAATGCCATGTCTCGCCAAGTACTAGTGCCACATTCACTAAAGGTATATAAGAGCATGAATCAAAAATCTATCATGCTCAATAATGTTTTGGCACCAATTGGCATTGTCCGCCCCCAAGCACCACTGATAAATAACTACTTTGGATATTGGTCAACCGAGGTGTACAAATTCGTCGTCACATGGTTCTTCTAGCCAGTTGACGTTGTCCACCCCTCAGCACCACTGATAAATAGTTACTATAGAGATTGACCAATCGACGTGTACAAATCCTTTGTCATGAGGTTCTTTTAGCTAGTTGACATTATCTGCCCCCAAGCATCATTAATAAACAGTTACTTTGGAGATTGACCAACCAACATGTACAAATTTTGTGTCACGTGTTTCTTCTAACTAGTTAACGTTGTCCGCCATCGAGTACTACTGATAAATAGCTACTCTGGAGATTGGTCAACCGATGTGTACAAATCCTACGTCACGTGGTTCTTCAAGCCAGTTGACGTTGTCTGCCCCCGAGCAACACTAATAAACAGCTGTTTGGGAGATTAGTCAACCAACGTGTACAAATCCTTTGTTGCGTGGTTCTTCTAGTCAGTTAGCATTGTCCGCCCCGGAGCACCACTAATAAACAATTGCTCTAGAGATTGGCCAACCGGTGTGTACAAATTTTCCATCACACAACGCTTTTAATACGTTGACCTTGTCCATCCCTGAGCATCACTAATAAACAGCTGCATTGGAGAATGGCCAACTGACATACACATCTCTCGTCACGTGGTATCTCTAGCAAGTTTGCATTATCCGCCTATGAGCACAACTAAGAAATAATATCTCCAGAGACTGGCTAATAAGCATTGTTCATAAGCTTTTTATATGTGTTTACTGCTACAATTCATCACATACAAGAATAAGGTGTTAGGAGGTTAAAGTTTGATGAATTACAAAAGGAGGTTACGTCAATCAAAATTATCAGCGATTGAGATCCAAAGTTTCAAGAAAAGATGCGCATTCGCAAAACATAGGTCTTCGCCAAATGAGTTTTGAAGAAAATATAAATAGTGTAGTTGCAACCTCAAGTCTGACATAGCTCAGAGCTTTAATGAGGCAACTGTTAATTTGAGGAAAATTAATCATTTGGCTGAAGGAAGATAACAAACAAAGTCCAAGATGTAAGGCGGTAAGCACCATCTCTATTCACGTTGCAATTCCAACCAAGGTTTGTACCATACGCTTGCATACACCACAATGGGTGCATTCAAGATTCTTGAAAATTGCTCCAAATTGGCACGCTACTCATTTGTAACTCATCAAAGGCATGTTGGTGTTGATGCTCCTGAATGCCGTGACAGCGTTTCCCTACCTTACAAGCATGCATAGGTTGTGCTACCGGCAATTTGGGCTCCTGATGCCAGTACAAAGGGTTAATTGGTGGCACCGAAATCCAACAACTTAGATTCTTCTGATGATACCGATTACAAGGAAGAAACTGAACTCAAGATGTGGGGATTGTTGTTGCCCCTTTGGAAAAGTTGTTAACTTATGCCCGATATGAATGGCCCTATTCCAATTTCAAAGAAGAAAGCCGATTCAGGTAGCAGTAGCTTCGAAGACAAAAAAAACTGCAAAAAATCACTCATACACAGAAAAGAAAAGCCCTGTGATACCCTAAGAAGAAACCCATATCTAATGAAAGTTCGTTCAAGAGTAACTCTGAAGAAGATGAAAAACCTTAGAAGATCACTTCACAGGCAAAAAAGTATCCATATATGCCGCCATGAAGAGCACTGAAACAAGTGAAAAATCTAGCAAGAAATCTTCTAAAGAGATAGTTGTGGTCGCTCTTGACTCTTGTTAATATTCCTCCATTGAAATCTACAAAGAAAGGTAATGAGTGAGACATTGAAAAATCACTCGAGGAACATGCCAGTGTGAAGAAACAGAAGATAGACGAGAAGGCAGAGATCACAAAATAAATAAAGGAAGGGAGCTGCTGGTACATGGTGCACATTAGAAAATAAAAATAAAAATAAAGAGAGACAGGGAGAGGAAAACATACCTCCTGATGACAACACTGTTGTCTCCGCAACAATCAAAGGTGATAAAAAAAAATGAGAAAGAAAGAAAGACCTCATTGTTTGGAGAGAATGATATTTCTCTATTCAATTGGGCAATCACTCCTAGATAATAGTGGAAACACGATTCGGCACAACCTTCTTAAGTGTGTGTTAGTATGATCTGTGCTCTATTGAAGCTTACAAGCATAACAAAGCATCATCTTAGTTGAAGAATGGAGCCGTCAAATCGTTGCAATAGAAGATAGGAGCAATCAAACTGTTGATGCAATAAACACAAATTAGATGATAAAAATTGATGTAATTGCTGTTGTTGATGGCCATACTGGTGATGTTGATATTGTCAATGGACCTAGTGTGACGTTCTCATAGACCATCTATGTATGAGATGCTAATTGATCAACCATCCCTACCTATCAAGCATTTATCCTCTCTAACAACCAAGAGCTCTATCCTCCCTTCCAGACCTTGCTGCTTCAATTAAGGAGAAAGTCCGTCAATAGAGAAAATTAGAGAAAAGAAAGAAACTACTCACCAACGAGGATAAGCCCATGGCAGGTTTTCTTCTGTTATAAAAGAGTAAGGGTATTTGAGCTGAAGTTAAAGTGCTAGACCTCTTATGTGGAAGAGAAGGAAAAGTGTGGGTTCAATTCCGTGCATCTCATATTCAATAAGCTTCTGAGTCTCGTTATTAGTTGCCGACAGAGAGGGAATAAGTCTAGCCTTACTAATTCAGTGAGATTGGAATAAAAGATCCTGTTTAAGTGCTTCCCATGGCTTGCAACATTATTTCCAAATCAGCATCTCGATGTTGAAGATGTCTTACACAAAGTAATTGTATGAGAGAAGAGAAGAGAGGTTTTTATCCAATGAGATTGTGTGGTTTTCGTGTGTAATTTGGGTTTATATAAATTATGGAATTTTCCTAAAATCGTACTCTTTATGTTGGGTTGAAGTAGGAGACTACCATAAGTCAGACTACCCAATTCTCAACACCGTTCAAGTATGCCTCTTTTAGTTAAGGTTGACAGGCCTGTTTTCTGGTTCGGTTGACAGTGAAAAAAGAGAAAGGCCTCTTCTAGGCCCAATACATCTAAAGCCCAAGTCCATTCGAAATTGAGAATAATGTTTTCCTAACATCTCAACTATATTGGATGGGTAACCTCAATCTTTCTCTAAAGTCAAAATCCTCCTATCAATTTCATGGATGAGAAGGCATAGAAGTGAGGTTTTATCCCATGCATCTCAAGTACAATTAGTTTTGAGTTGGGATATTTTGGAGTTTGATATCATACATCTCGGGTACAACTAAGTATGACTTGGGATATTTGGTTAGTTTTGATTCCATACATCTCAAGTGCACGCCCAACTTCGGGGATGAAGTAATTGGCCTCAAAGATTTTTTTTTTGTGGACTTGATTTCGCTCAAGATTCTTTTTAGAAAACGCTTTTGAAAAATATTTGTTAAAAATGGCTCAAATATGCCAAAGTCACTCAAACTTAACTTAAAGCATCAAGGACGTGTTAACATTAGCTACGCATCCTAAAACACATCCTTAAAGGGGTATTTGTAGGTGTCAAAATTTTGGTAAGATCCCTATCTCTTTCACAAATCACAAGAAAGATCCCAAAAGTTATAAATGGGCCACACATTTAAATTAAGCCCATTGAATGATGAGAAATGAACTACTTATAATTTAGATTTTGGGTATTTTAGATAAAGCCCATGATCTAATAAATCCAAATAATCCACATAAGTATCGGATCCTTCACCCAAATAAATGAGTTCAACCCAATAACAATTCATAAAATCCTTAAAATTGGATTTGAACAAATTTAACCTTTAAACAAATTAATCAAATCCCTTTAAGTTACGGTATAATTGAAAAGTTAAATTATCTTTAAGTCTATGAATACAAAAACCACCCTCATTAAAAAGGGGGATCTACATCACTTTCTTTCAGAAGACAGAAACTCTCCCTCAAGAAAATAAGAAGCTCTCAAGCCTTCCTCTGGAGAAAAAGTAGAGTTTTCAAAGATCCGACTTCCAATCAAATAAAAGATCAAGCATCAAATCCTTGTTCGGAAGTCAAAAAAACCTTCTCAACCAATAAAACACAAAGCCTAAAGAGAAGAAAATCTACAGAAGATCAAGCACAAACATACCCACTGTCCAAGCAACCTTTTCTGTAGAGAATAAAATCTACAGAAGATCAAGTACAAACAAAGTCACCGTCAAAATAATCTTCTTAACCGATAAATCACGAAGCCCAAAGAGAAGAAAAGTTAAATACATCATCTTTTTGTACTTGACTATTAATCAAAGGAAAATACTGATATTTGTACTCTCATTTTCATCAAAATCAATAAAATCATTTGCGATCTTTTTTAATGAATCTTGAGGTAGATTTGTAAAAATTTATTGTCAACAAATTTCTAATAAATTGATAAACAACTTCCTTGCATTATATAAGAGTTTGTTCTTAGATTCCAACTCTTATTCTCACACCTACACGTACATCACGACTATTAATTAGAGATTGCAAAAAATATATATAGTGAGTAACATTCTATTACACTTAAACCAATTACTCAATGAAAATTAGTTTAATCAATTCAAAACTCCAACAATTTGTATGTGGTCATATTGATCTATAAGTATCAAGATAAGATTCCATGGGTTTTACTCCACCCAACAAAGTAGGTGTAAATAGTTGGGTGGGTATCATTGGTTATGTTTATATTTTCTAATCTTTTAGGTGATTGAATTGGTCTTACATTTTCTCTATCTCATTTTAATCTTTGATTCTAAGTATTTTTCACACTTCTTCAATTTGTTCTTGATGAATCTAGGCTTTGTAATCATTTTAATGATTATTATTTTATTGAGGTATCAATTTTTTTCCCTAAATATTTTGTAAATTTTAAAATATAGGCATACTGATGTGGTTCGATGGGTCAGCTGAATGACTGAATTATGGAAGAAACAATCATGAAAGAAAAGAAAATGATTAAAGGGTACGGTGAGATGAAGTTCTCTCCTAACAAAGATATGAATGTTTACGAGTACCCATTTATTAGATAAAACAAGAAAATGATAGAAGGGTACCAATTGTCTCGTTCTCATTTAGCTTTGAAATCTACAGTTAAAAAAAAAAAAAAAAATTCTCTGATTTTTAAGTAAAGGTGAAATTTAAATTGCAACCACATATGAACTTGTTGTCTTGGCCACTGGTTAATAGAAAGAAATTCTATTATATAACACCAATTTACAGTTATTTTTCTAACTACTTTTTTAAAATGACAATACTAATGGGTACTCAAATATAATTAAAGAGAGTTGCTATTGGCACACTAATTGTAACTAAAGTCACACCAACTAAGTGTGGCATTAGTAAATGTTAATGTGGCAATACTAGCTCTCTAATTAATCCTGTATAGAAGATTATCAGGTTCTGCTTCGCTATCGTCAACTAATAAAATATTGACACGTGTTGACATAATGGAAAAATCCCTCTCTATTAATTATATAATTATTAAAGTGAAAAAAAGTAGATTTAGTTTAGGACAAAACAAACGGTCATCTCCTCCATTATTATCTTTAATTAGGTGTCATGCCAATAATACCCTTCCTATTTAGTAAAATACCCAACTAGCGGTGAGAAATTACCTAGATGACTCAAGTTTTGAATTAGTTGGCTTTATAAGGGCAAAACCGTCAAGATAACTTTCCCCTTTTATTGGAGGGAACAAATATTCTCCCCCCGATAGGCCGAAAATGGGCACACCTTTTTGAAATTTGAATAGAATAATAATTTTCTAACTTAGATAGTCTTCACTCGGTTGACGTGGCACGGAACGGAATCATAGATTTTTTTTCCTCGGGAAACCCAACAATACTGTGAAGATTTTCCAATTAGAAAATGAGCACTCATTTTGAATACTACCCAATTGCCCACGTACTTGGACAGGTTTTAACCAAATATAGTATTAATAGTTTTGTGGGAAAATTTATACCATTAGATTTTGATTTATTTTTATAAAATATAATATGATATTTTTATTTTAATAACATTTTATTTAAAATTTAACCAATATTTTTTTTATGTCAACGATAATTACTAATTTCATAAAATATTTCGATTAACATTGAATTTCAACGAAACAATTAAATTTGAATGATAAATTAGAACCACCCCCTGATATTTTTATTTTAATAATATTTTATTCAAAATTTAACCAATATAATTTTTTTATGTAAATGATAATTACTAATTTCATAAAATATTTCGATTAACATTGAATTTCAACAAAACAATTAAATTTGAATGATAAATTAGAGGATTTAGAGGTAGACTCCCCCCTCACCCACACACACATACACTTCTAATGACTATATATAAATGTTGGAACAAATATGATATCTAACATAATAGCACACCAAGTTAACATATTCATATAAATTTGTAACAACTTTGTTTTGTATCTATAATCACCGAATGTGTGGTGATAAAGTCATTTTTAGAACATAGACCTTAAGTTAATATTGATGATCAATGCTATTTATTTGGAGATTATTATTTTTATTATTATTAAACCAAATAAAGTAATTATAATAGACGTTATGTAGACACCCCATTTTTGCAATCATCTAATTAATCAACCCGTCAACTTGATTGTGATGGTTCCTAATGATTGATGAATATTTAAATATTTTTTGTTGTTATTATATATGTTTCAAAAATTCAGATGAGGTATTTCAAGCAACCAAAACTTTAGAAATCACGTTAAATATAACTTAAAATATAGAAATCATCATTTTGAAACAAAGAGAAGTTTTACGATAAAAATCACTAAAAAATGATCAAATTATCAAAATACCACTAACATCAAAATCCTTTCGAACACATAAAACAACAAATTAAAAATCAAATAAACTGTTTCGCTAATTTTCATAAAATTTGACAAAATTACGAAAATGCCCTCATAGGGTCCACGATCATTTCACGTCGAAAAATCCATAAATGACACAAACTAATACTTCCATTGAATTTCTTATTAAAAATTAAGATTTCAAAGCATCTCAAAATTTGAAAATCAACCTTTCAACTCAAAAGCCTTTTTTGAGGGTAAAACGGTAGTTTTTCAATCCTAAAAATAAAAAATCTGAAATAAATAATTAAAACATTAATAAACATAAAGTGAAATCTTAATAAACTAAATTTAAAATTTTAATAAAATTAATTAATTAAGCACACAGCCCAAATTTTAAGTTGTGACCCACTTAATTAAGTGGGGCCCAAATAATATTTATTAAAAGATCCCTCCATCCGGGAGTCGCAAAGAATTAAAAAAATAAGTTGGGGATTCTCCAAAAACTTAAAAATCTTCGTTGTACATAAAAATTAAAATCCTAAGTTAAAACCCTTATTCAAAATCTTAATTAAATCATAATTAAACAACTTAATCTTATCTTGAAAAAACCTAGTCAAATTCTATAACTCTCAAAAAGTTTTATAAAAAGGAACTTCCACAACCTAAACTCGCAGGTCAAGAAATATTCTAAGAAAGAAAGGTCAAAAACTCTCTTAAGCCTTCCCAAAATCCTAAATCTAAAGTCCTAAGTCCCTACCTAACACTCAAACCCTATTTTTTTTACTCAAAAAACCTAAAAGCCCTCAAAACATTAAAAAAAATTAAAAAAATATTCATATCTGAGATAAGAATACTGTATCTCGGAGATCGAAAATGGATCTAATGACTGAGAATAAAGCAAAAAAACTCATGCGAAGAACGATTTTCGCCAGTTCTGAGGAAATCAATCGTCGCAATCACCTAGGTGAAAAAAAAGGTATTGTTTTTATTTTAATTTTTAGGTCATTTTTTATAATGTAAAAAATATTTAGGAAAAGTATATATCGACGTTTGTCGGGGGAGATTGGTGCTTAACACCTTCCAATCTCATAACCTGATCTTCGGACCCATTCTTTTTGTAGATGAGTACTTCTTTATCTATTTTAGGTCATGTTTTGGTTCGTAGATCGTAAAATTAGGTGACGATTCCCAAAATAAAAAAAAGGGAATTCGAACTCGCGAATCGAGTGCGTTCTAAGTGGCAACTCCACTAAGAACTATTTTGATGATCAAATTTGAAAAGTCCCAAATATTCGTACATTTCCAAATCAACCTAGTTATTTATTTATTTTGTTTATTTTTATTTATTTATTTATTTTTATTTTTTATTCTTTTGGCTTGATTGTGGATCATTTGTTTGATTTTTGAGTTTTTTTTTTATATTTTTTTTTTGTTATATGAGACAATCGATGATCACTTTTGATTACCCTAAATAATTCAGGATTTCAAAAAGTTAATAAATTGATAATGGAATGATGTTGGATTGCATGATTGATATTAAAAAATTTGGGTATTCTATTTTTTAAAGTGATTTTTAAATGGTTAGAAGACCAAAAAAATTTTAAAAATTTTCAAAAATAATGAAATAGGACTCAGATTTTCTATGTTTTGGTTAAAGAGACAATCCAACAAATAGGATTTTGTTACGTGATTTAGGTCTTCCTGCTACTATTGTCTATGGTTAGGAGTTGGGTTAAGGTTTCGGTTTCTCTTTCTTCTTATTCATACTATAGTTGCAGAAAGGAGAATGAAGGAATCGAATTTAGATCTCTGTGATCCTCGAAAAATCATGGATTCTGACTTTACTCATGGTGGAAATGAGGGGGGTTTTCTGATGAAGATTTTGATTTCATTTTTAATGAAAAAAATTTCTCTAATCGAGTTCTTCAGATCGAGATCTTGGTTGGGTTGCCCAAGAATAAATCTGATGGTGAAGGAGAGAGAGGAAGAACAGAGAAGGAGAGGGAGGACTTGGAGTTCTACCCCATTTCTTAAAGTGTCTTTTTCAAATGGGACTCCAAGGCTTGATTGCGGAGGAGGATGAAAAAAAAGAGTTCGATTAGAACTTAGTCTCATGAGTTACTAAAAAAAACAATAGGTCATGTAAAGGGGATACGAGATTCAAAATCTGAAAGTGGGAGAGTTCTTTAGGAACTCAACTCCTAATCTATAAAAGATGAGGCAACAACCAACATTTGTGATCGTTCTCAAAGATGAATAAATTTTAGAGGAAAATATTTATAAAAAAAAATTGAGAACGAAAAGATCAATGAGATAACGAGAGGTTTTTTGGCTGGATTCATAAGCCTCCATGGGAAAAAGAAAAAAAAAAGAGTTGAGGGAAAACCTTGGATGTGCGATTGTGTTGATAGCAACTTAAAAAAGAAAAAAAATTTATTAAGGGCTGACTCACTGCTGCTTTTTCTTATAAAAAAAAAATTATTTTGATTTTCTTTTGTTGTTGTTTATATAGATGTAACCTGCTTGCATGAGCATGCGTATGTGATATATGTGCTAACAGCAAAACAAAAGAACAAATGGGTGTTTATGCTGTTAGCAACAACAAGAACATTTAGTTTGCAGGCAACAACATGATAATATAAAAAAGGGAGTTTTTGTTGTGTGTTGGCAACAACATGATAAAAAAAAATGGAGGTCTATGTGTGTGTGATGGCAACAACCAAAGAAAGTTAGATTGTGAGTAATGCTGGCAGTAACATAGAAATTTTATATTTATAAATAAATAAACTGAATGGGCTAGTCTTACTAGTTTAGTAAGGTTTCTTCCTTACTAAGAGTCATTGACCTCGCCACGTGGCACCCAAAAAGGTGATCTAATGCCATGTGCTTATAGCAGATGAAATTCTACAAACTTAAAAAAAAAAAAGAATTTTAAGAATTTTTTTTCATTTGGAATTTTGATTATAAATTTGATTTCATAGCCGCTCATTTTCAAAACATTGGATCAAAGTAAAAAAATGTAAATTTCACTTTTGGATCCAAACTTTTCTATCAAATCTAAAGAGGCTATGGTATTAGATTACCGATGAGAATACCATATTGGCTTGATGACGCTTAGTAAAATTCGAAACCTTATGAGTTATTCAAGTTAGCCTATGTTCTAAAAAGATTTGCCATGCATGTCATTCAAAAATAAAAATAAAAAATGTTCATCGCTCCTTATCTCTACAACTATTATTCTATCATCAATTCAATATTCGTTGAAATCTCGAACTATTTTGGGTCGCTTAAAGAGATCATTGATTGGACCATAAGAAAAAAAAACTTTTTATTTTGATTCATTAAGAAAAAATAAATAAATAAATAAAAGAGTTTTTCTTGTGCCTATCTCAATGGTTGGTCGATGATTGATTATTTATGTGATATCTTGATTGATCACTTTTATTCTCTTTTGCACCACCTTAATTGATTGTCCATCTAATATGCCATGATCTCAATAAATATATTTTTGATGCACATGCCTTGATCTTAATTTTTGGTGTAATGGGTTTTGTACTCTTTGATTAATATTTATGTGGCATCCATATGTTGATGGTTTGATCTGGCCCATGGGCCTATTTATCTGTAAAACACCCTGAACACACCCTACCATATGTTGCACACACTACTAGTACGTTTATATTATATTACATTGCACGCTTGCATGTCCCTTATAACCAACGTGGTACTGGTGCGTGGCTCGGTCTCCTCGTGAGACGTGACGTCATTCATGAAAATCACAACTCCAGTCACATACCTTTATGGTATAAAAAACTAGGCATCAATATTGATACACCCATGTTGGAGTGACCTGATCCTTTGTCCTATTGTAAGCCGCAAAGTCACATGTCCTGATTGCCAATGTAATAGTAGTACGTAGTCGGTCCCCTTATAAGATGCTAAACCATTTATGAAAGCTACAACCTTAGACTCATACATATACGATATATCAAAGCTAATCTAAGTTGCACCAATTACATTTCTTATTCAAAATCAGTACCTAAAACTTTTATACCTCATGTACTAGGGGGATAGACGACATCTATTCTAGACGAAAGGTGACTTAAGAATACCTTTACTCAGTATCATGCGCCACCTCTCAATTGGGGATTAAACTGGCTGCTTTCGACTTCAAAAATTTGGGTTGGAAGCTCAGATTATCACTTTGAATACCTATACGGTATATCAAACCAAGTCACCATATACCATTTGATTGAATACGCTCGAAAGATATATAGGTGCACTTGGGCAAGGGTGGCAAGATAAATTGCATTGCATATAGTAAACCTAGGGTTTAGGAGTCTTCCTATAAATCACGACCCGAACCAACTATTAGTGTTTCTAGGTTGCTCTATTTAATCCATCCAAAAGGTAAGTGGGCGGATCGATCCAGACCGTTCAAACTAAACCTGCAATATCGGTCCGTCCCAATGTATGAAATGTAAATCAATTGGCCCAATTGACCAATGGATCAAACTAATCAACAAAAAATCGGTTTGACCAATTGGTTTTACTTTCAAATATTCAAATCATTTCATATAAAAAAGATTCGATCGTAGGGTCAAATTAATTTGTCTAATCAAAGTTTCATCCCAATCAGGGGTAAACCCGTAACTAACATTTTTCACATTCTTTATCACTATAGACTTATAATGTATTTGGATTCGATATTTACCACCAGACTTAGGCTAAGTAATATCAAAATTTTAAATATATGGTTAAAAGTCCAACCTTCAGAATCAATGGTTAATCTTGGTTTACTTCCAATCAGGTAATAATTGGTCCCAAATGTTCTAAACTGCCATCTGTGCCACTTTAAGTTCGCCAAAAAAGTCGTCTTTATAGAATACCATTGTCAAGTTCAAGTAGTCAGCCCTTGCCACAAAAAGAAACAAATACTCTAGATGAAGCAACACTCCGTCAGATTTTGGAATCTTTTCAAACACATATTATTGCTTCTGTTCAAACAAAAATTGAAATCTTGAATATTGAAAAAATATATATAAAACTGTAGAACCTCTGGTTGTTTTTGACCTTGTCAAAAACCAAGAAGATAATCAATTACTTATCAATCATGTCTTAGCACATCGAGTAACTCAAGTTGAAACTATCTTGAAGAATATCAAAGATCCTAACGATCTTGCCATTGGAGTAAGAGCAATGATGTTATTTCCCACTGTCCGTTTGATAGAGAAGTTCATAATGCCAGACATGGAGAAGTTTGCCGGGATTGGATACCCTAGGACTCATTTGAAAGTATATGTCAACATCATGCAATCTCAGGATCTAAGTAAAGAACATATAGCCCAACTTTTTCAAAGAATCCTTACAAGTCTTGATTTATGTTAGTTAATGTCATTAGACTCATCTTGGGTAAAAATATGGCAAGAATTAATGAAGGAATTTATTGGTCGGTATTCATTCAACACAGACATTGAACTCACAAAAAGAAATTTAGAAATTACCAAATAGAAGCCTAAGGAAACCTTCACTAAGTTCATTGCTCGATGAAGAGCTAAAACAATCCAATTGTGGGACCGACCTCAAGAGAAGGAACAAGTCAAGATCATCCTCAAGAATCTCACTTCAAATTATGTCAAGTACTTGATACCTCAATTCCTTTCCACTTTTCAGTCCCTCCTTGAGGTGGAAAATCAAGTTGAAGATGCCTACTCTTCGAGACTTTTTGGTAACTCGTCTGAGTCAAAATCCAAACATTTCAAATTTAGTGTCAATTCCTTACAAGTGGCCAAAACTTCTTTTGTACCAACTCTTCAAGCCACTCAATCCTCATAAGCCAAGCCTATTAGACAATTCTCTAATCTTAGAAGGTCTCTTAGTGTCGCCTATCAAAAATTGATAAAAAGGGGATTGTTGACACTATTACAACTTAAGCCTTTGTCCAATCCTCTCTCTCCAAACTTGGATAATGGATAATTCTGTGAATTCCATCAGATGATCGACCATCTTCGTCATGTTATTCAAGACCTTATTGAGCAATGAAAGGTTACCATACCCGCTCTTACCACGTCCAATGTTAAAACTAACCATTTGCTAACATTTCAAAATCAACCCCCTCCTGCTATGAATCGAATATCCATATCTAAACTCTAATTAGTTGATCCAGTTTTCTTTATTTACTCAATTAATCTTAATAATGCATCATCTTCATGCCAGAATGAGCTCACCTACCCTAAGACAGTGACGGAACTGAAAAATAGAAATATTACTGAAACAATAAGTTGTTCAACATGTGACAGGTTCAAATCAGAATATGAACAGATACTAAAAATAGGCAAGTTCAAGTCACCCATCAAAGATATCTGAAGTGGCATAGACCCTAGAATTGTGTCTCTTCATTTGAAATGATGTTCTCGCTTTAAGTCTTCTTTTTAGCTTCAGTTGCGTCAGTCTTTGAGTTCAAAATTTTTTAATTTTGGGCTTCAGTCAAGTTTGTCAGTCTATATTTTTTTATTCCAATAAATAAATAAGTTTTTTTATTATCATGCGTGTAATAATGATGTGAACATAAAATTTGACATGAGGAATGACTCAAGGCTCACTAATCAAGCTTGATAAATATTATAATTAAATAGTACACTTAAAAAATGCAAATGGGTACTACATTATCCTCAGGGGAACATGAGAGGACAATAAACTTACTTGACAAATTCAACAACGTTCCTACATGGTCTCATGATGATATATTGATAGATTGCACCAAAATAAATCAAGGCATAAAGTCGATGAACTTCAAAATCAAAGATTATTGGTCAAGAATGATGTAGTTGAAACCATCGACAAAGGTGCTAAGATCCGCATGAAGAGATTCATCATGTTTTTCACTCGAGATAAAAGAGTTCTCATTCGCAAAAGAAAATGAGGTTTTTTTCGAAGTTTGAAAAATGTTGAACGAGTCACTGTCAAATACAAAGAACTCAATCATACTCAATTTCGTAGAAGAAGATTGAATATTACTCATTCTCAAAAGAAAACCTTACTCGACAAAGTAATCAAGACATAAATCAAGTAACATTTCACCAAAGGATGTCTTCTTTGGTTGAATAATTTTTCTATCTTGCCAAAACAAAAACCTTCGTTAGCCCTTTGCAACCTCTAAAAAATCAATAGCCTCTTCTTTCTAAATCACACTAACTAACCTTGGAAGAAAATCTTTATATGAACTACGCTTTGACCTGATCCCAAAAAAGCAAATAAATATTTGAGGTACGTAAGCAACCTAAGAAGTTACTTCAGGTCCAGTCACATACAAAAAAATGTATTTTCTTAATAAAAGTGTCATCCAAAAGGAAAATCCCCTATTAAAATGTTCAAAAGAAAATAATGTCAAACTAGGGTATTAAAAAAATCAAAAGAATTTACAAAAAAGAAAAGAGTGTCAAACTAGTAGCATTAGGGAAAAAATAATCAAAAGAATGACAAAAAAAAGAATATCATATTCGGGGCATTTTGGGAATTCAAGCCTTATACATTTTCTTTCTAAACAATGTCCTAAGCCCACCTATTAAGTCATCCTGAATGTTAATTGACTTGGTTAAGGTGTAGAGAAATAAGAAATTATGAAGTTTAATATTCAATATCATCAAGAAAAAAGAGAAATCCGTGAAGTTGAAAATTCGAAATGATGACTTAGGCAAAAGTTAGGGCATAACAATAAAAAAAGACTTACTAGATTGAAAACCTGAAAAAACAACCTAGGTAAAAATCAAGGCATCCTCAGAAAAAAAAAAAAAAAACAAAACCCGCTAGGTTGAAAACCTAAAAAGACAATCTATGCAAAAATTAGAACATAAAAAAAAGAAAGGAAAAATCTCATTGAGAAAAAAAATTCAAAAGGAAGTTTACTAGGAAATACAAAAAATTGTTTAAGTCACAACATTCGTTTTTCAGTCAAAAGCTCACATCTGACGAAGATAATATAGAAGTCGACGAAACTCGAAGTCATCTTGAACATGTCAGGTCGTTTAGGGTATGTTTACTTGTCCAAGTGTTTGCTGAAGGAAAATGTAAAGTCATCAACCATTTTGAAGAGAAAAATCTTTTATTCCAATAATTATCAAGAGTTTAATTCCAACTCAAGCATTTCTTAAAAGAAATTTATAAAAAAAAATGATCAAATTCCTTGTTGCACATATAATAATATTAAAAGTCTTAAAAATTTAAAGGAATGCTGATTCTTCTATCTGTTATTTATCAAAGTTCATAGTTTATCGTCTATACTTTTCAAAAGTAGTTCATTCTATCAATTTCGTAATCAAGTTCCAGTTAGAAGTCAACCTTGACACTAGGGGCATTTTTTAAAGTTGTTGTGATTTCAAGTTTCGATCATAATCACATGATAAAAATAAAAAATTTACTCAAAAGTCTAGAAGTCTAACAAAGCCTAATGATAATTATGAATCCAATGCATGATAAGCCAATAACAGTCCAATCTCTCAATCTTTGAGCTCGATAATACCAAATCCTTAAGTAACCCAAGCCCGAGAAGCGTTGTTAAAGTAAGTTCGAATATGAGAAATGATACTTAAACTTTTGAATCATAAAATATGAGTTCAGGTAGGATTTTAATAAGTTCCTACAAATCTTAGTCCGAGAAGCGTGGTTCCAGTAAATTCGAGTCTGAGAAACGAGACTCCAACTTGAATAGAACTTTTTAAGGTCCTACAAACTTTAGCCCGAGAAACGTTGCTCCAATGAGTTCAAGTCCAAGAAACGAGACTCCAACTTGAATATGATTTTTTAAGTTCCTACAAACCTTAACCCGAGAAGTGTGGCTCCAATGACTTCGAGTCCGAGAAACGAGACTCCAACTTAAACAGGATTTTTTAAGTTCCTACAAACCTTAGTCCAAGAAATGTGGCTCTAATGAGTTCGAGTCCAAAAAATGAGAATCCAACTTGAATAAGATTTTTTTAAGTTCCTATAATCTAAGCCCGAGAAGCGTGACTCCAATAAGTTCAAGTCTGATAAATAAGACTCTAACTTAAATATGATTTTTTAAGTTCTTACAAACCTTAACTCGAGAAATGTGGCTCCAATAAACTCGAGTTCGATAAATGAGACTCAAATTTTTTTTGAACTCCAAAAAAGAATTTCAAATAAAATTTAAAACTCCTTCATCACTTAATGCCGATAATGCTATGACTCAAATTATCTCATTGTTACATGATTATTTTCATTGCATAAGTGCGCTTCAATTGGAATCATTATTGTCAGTAAGAGAAGATCTCTAAGACCTGACACTTTTTTTAATCGATGAGAGTCTATTCTCAATGATCCGATAGAATGCTCATTAGGCATCACACCATTGCACACACATGCACTTTTGCATTAGTCAGGGAAATTTTTTCGAAATTCAAGGATCTGACATCGTTAGTGAGAGTTCAGGGTCAAGGATCTAACAAACATTTAGTTCGGGGAGAGTTTTACCCTCAAAGACGAACGCCTTGATGAATTGCTAAATCAAGTTGCAAAATGAATTACCACTAGCTTTGACATTCGGATATCGCACTGTCTACCAAAGTATATTTGCTATCGAGTTTTTTTCAACCTTCTGTCAAAAAGGGGCATCTATAGACATCCCATTTTGACACTCACCTAATTAATCAACTTGTCAACCCGATTGTGATGGTTCCCAATGATAGATGAATATTCCAATATTTTTTGTTGTTACTAGATATGTTTCAGAAATTCGAATGAGATATATCAAGTAATCAAAACTTTAGAAAATCACGTTATACTAAGAAAATATGACTCAAAACATAGAAATCATCTTTGAAATAAAAAGAAATTTTACAAGAAAAATCAATAAAAATGATCAAATTATCAAAATACTCTTAATATCAAAACATCCCTAGAGCATACATTATGCTTAGAAAAACATTTTCGAACACATAAAACAACAAATTAAAATCAAATAAACAGTTTCACCAATTTTTATAAAATTCGACAAAATTACGAAAAACCCTTATAGGGTCCACGATCATTCACACTGAAAATTCATAAATGACACAAACTAATATTCTCATTGAATTCCTTATGAAAAACTGATTTCAAAATATCTCAAAAGTCGAAAATCAACATTTCAACTCAAAAGCCCTTTTTGATGGTAAAATACTAATTTTTTCAATCCTAAAAATCAAAATTCTTAAACAAATAATTAAAATATTAATGAACATAAAGTGAAATCTTAATAAATTAAATTTAAATTTTTAAATATATAAAATCAATTAATTAAATCCACGGGTCAAATTTTAAGTACTGACCCACTTACTTAAGTAGAGCCTAAATAATATTTATTAAAATACCCCTCCATCCGAGGGTCCCAAAGAATTAAAATTATAATTAAGAGGTTCTCCAAAAACTAAAAAATATTCATTGTACGTAAAAATTAAAATCATAATTCAAAACCTTAATTAAACCTTTATTAAACAACTTAACTTTATCTTGAAAAAATCTAGTCAAACTGAAAAACTCATAAAAAGCTCTATAAAAATGAGCATCCACAACCAAACTCGCAGGTCAAGAAAAATCCTAGGAAAGAGAAGCTAAAAATTATTCCAAACCTTTCCAAAACCTAAAATCTAAAGTCCAAAGTCCCTACTTAACACCCAAATCCCATTTTTTACTCAGAAATCTTCAAAAAAATCTAAAAACCCTCAAAACTTTCCAAAAAAATAAAAAATATTCAGATCTGAGAGAAAATACCTCATATCGGATATCGAAAATGGATCTAGTGACAAAGACAAAACTAAGAAGACTCACATGAGGAACACTTTCCGTCAGTTCTGAGAAATCGACCGTCGCAATCACCCAGGTGAAAAAAATGTATTATTTTATTTTATTTTTTTTTATCATTTTTTGTAATGTAAAAATCTTTGGGAAAAGTAGAGATCGACGTTTGTCAAACGGGATTGGTGCCTAACACCTTGCAATCCCGTAACATAATCCTTGGACCCGTTCTTTTTTTAGATCAGTACTTCTTTATCTATTTTGAGCCATGTTTTGATTCCTAGACCGTTAACTAGGTGGCAACTCTCAAAATACAAAAAAAACGGATATGCACCTACGGATTAAGGGCGCTTTCAAATTACAAAAAGTAAAAAAAATGCTAGACTTGTATACTTATATATCTTTGTTGATCGATTTACCCATAAGATTACTCCACATGAATTACAATGTAGGCGCATTTTAAACTAAATTGTAAATTTTTCATGGATATAATATTCTCCTAATCAAGTATATAAAACATAATAATAATCTAGTCTAATCTTATGATAGTGGGTATCGATCTACCAAACACTTTTTCTTCCCATCAATTCTTACTTCTCACACACAAAGTGGATTTTATCTTTGATTGTTTAATGATTTTACACTCCGAAGTCTTACTATGCACTTTTACATATACTCATTTAATATTTGTATTGGACATTTTTTAAATAATGACTTTTATATTTGTGTTGTTGGCTTAATTATAGTTAGTAATTCTCTGAATAATTTGCGAATTATACCCAAATTTTATTAATGATACTAGAAATGATTAAAACTTTCATCCAATTTGACTCATTGTAAAAAAAAATGTGACTTTTTTTTTAAATCTTTTTTGAATTATTTACGATATTTTTCATGAATTAAAAAAATATATTTTCTACAAAAAGTGGTGAGAAAACAAATTAACTTTTATTTTTATATAAAATAATTATATCCCAATTTCGCATGATAATATTTTCATTATTTTCTTTTTCAACTTAAAGGTTTTACCATTAAACAATCACATACCATTGTTTATTATCAAATCTCAAGATCATCGACTTCCAAATTTGTTTTTCACTTATTTTATATTATCTTCACTCATTTTATATCTCTTCTCTCTTGATCTCCCAAATTTTTTTAAACAAGAGCATTGGTAACATAATTAAGTAAGAGAGTATGTGCTTTGTATTATAAAGATTTATTTTAACTGTAATATTAATCATACAAAAATTAGTATGTTCTTCATTTAAAATTTGTTCTATGTTATTCTATAAAAAAAAAAAATTAAAATATTTAATAAATGTGTAGAAGAATTCAAGTGTTCATGATTTGATTTAAAAATTAAATGTTTGATAAATCATAACAAAAATAGTGATTTTTAGCGATCCATATTCAGCGGCAGCCAAAATAGGCGTAATAGGCGTCACCATAGAACACAACCTACGCCAAAAAAAAAAAAAAAAAAGGAAATTTCGAAAAAAACTGTCTCTCTCCCTCTCCCTGTATTAACAGATTTTGTACCACTCACTCACTCACTCTCTCTCTCTCTCTCTCTCTCTCTCTCTCTTTATCAAGTTCAACACAGCTCCTCAACATCTAGGGTTTCGATGTTAATGGAGGAAAATTTTCAATCTAATAAGTCTCTCTCTCTCTCTCTCTCTCTCTCTCTCTCTCTCTGTATCACCTCTTCACATTTTCTGGAGTTTTGAGAATTGAAGTCGCCAATTTCCTAGTTCTTTGATCGATAGAGGGGACGTCGAAGGAGCTATTTCTCTTCTCAAATCTGTAATTTCAAAGCTCGAAACCCTAAATTCATCTCCTTTAGATCTCCAATTGGCCTCAACTCTCCTCTCAAGGTTTCTCTCTAAAATCTGACGAACTTTGAGCTCGCTCTCAATCAAACAAAGATCTCAATCAAATCAACCAATTCACCCTCCTTTAAGTTTAGGCTTTCTTACTTTCTTCTTCTTCTTCATTTGTTTTTTTTTTAATTTTAATAATGTTAGTTTGAATTTCAGGGATTGGGAGATCGTAAAGAAGGTAGATTCGGTGAAAAATGAGGTTTCGACTTCTGATACTTCAGTTTGCGATGCCTCTGTTTCGTGTGATGATGGTGATTTCTCTTGGTTTAATTTCATGTCTTTTGTTTTTTATTTCTTCTTTTTATTGATCTCTAGTTCTTTCGATTGATGAACTTCGATAATATACTTTTGTATGAAAATTCTTATTGTTGTTTCAGGATTTTGATTTTTTTGGTGGAAATTTTACTTTGTGATTGCTAGACTCATTCGATAATCCTTGTTATAAATGTGTGTGTGTGTGTGTGTGTAAGCTAGACTTGAACCCATAACACAAAAATGCATTGTAGTATGTCAACCAAACCAAGCCATGGGTCCAAAGCCTTCCTGCGGAAGCAAGTCAGACCATTAACAAAGTAAGAAGATAGTAAGCCTCCCTGTATGGAGATGCATTGGATTAAGTTGGTTTTGGGATGATGTAATGCTTCTATAAGCATTTTGGAAATAATTGTGTTAGGCTGGGGTGTGATCTTAGTGAGAACTTACCCTGTCAGTTTGAACATGATGTATACTCATGTAGTAAGTTGTTCTCAGATAGAGATGTGCATTGGATTAAGTTGGTTTTGGGATGATATGTAACGGGTTTGTCAGCATTTTGGGGATAATGTTGTTAGGTTGGGTAATGCAGTGACAACTTTCCATGTCAGTTTGAACATGGAGGGCACTCAGGTTTTGTGGGGTCCGACTTTGAAGCGACCAGGCTGCTTCAAAGAGAGGATTCTACTGAACTTTTGAAGTGAGGGATGAGTGCTTAAAAGCTTTTTCCGATTTTGTGTGTCGGCTCTATAATTAGATGTTCACCTGTTTGATGTTTCACACATGAGGTATACATGTGGTTCATATCATAAAGGACTCAACAGACAACAATACAAGTTGACTTTCTTTATTAGAGTATACTATAAAATCATTTTCATAAACATTTTCATTAATAGGATACATAAACATTTTCATTAATAGGATACATATTAGATCAGAGTATACTAAAAAATCATATCAGGATTGATATGGACCCATTTCGATATCTAATCAAATCCAATGGACCAAATACTCCAATCCATATCCACCATGATCTCTACAACTGGTTCTCACCATCAACTCATTCAATGGATCCCTGATTTCTGTGAGCACGTACGGAAAAAAAATTCCAATCAAATTGCCTACGTCGTCAATGGAGGAGAGGTAGATCGGGTATTTTTTGTTTGTAAAATTTTTCATCATAGTCTTTCACAGTCTCTAGTGCGTGCCATGTCAAGTCTAATACGGGTAGTTTTGTAAATTAAAGATGCAATTCAGTACGGGATCCTGTGATTGGTGGATCCTGGATTCTGTGAGAGATTGGGCTGATATCGTGAGTAGCGGATCCTCTCTAGTGCGTTTTCCTTGTAACTCCCTGTAGTGCTTTTTAATTGGTAGTGATAGAAATCTTGAAAATAAAATCAGACAACTTAGTATTGTATGGATCATAGTGTAGATCAGATTTGAAAAACAAATAGAATTCTTTGAGTCCGATGAAGGCTTTGAACATGGACAGTCTTTTAACGAAACAGATTCTGTGACTAAGTGACATGGCTATCCTTCAATTGTCTAATATCACTACTGGGTACTGCAAGGAAAACTCACTCAGAGGATCCGCTCTCGATATCGTGGTATGCATGAAACCATATATGCTTTTCACTCGTATCTTGAAGAAAACATCCATGATTCCGTGTGTTGTGTAATTTGTTGTGTAATCAGTTGGGGGTATGTTGACTTGCTGGGTGCAAGGGGTAATGTCTCTTGCCGAGCAAGGCAAACAAGTTTTCTCTACTCTGCATAAATTGGCAAAAAAATTTAACTGCAAAGCCAATGTCCGCGTGAGTCAAAGACAAGTAATAGAGAGCACCAAAAATACTCCACTATTCAGAGCCATCAAAACGTGGAATTTCAGAATGTCGGGACAAAGAGTGTTTACAAGTGATGGGGTAGTGACATGTTTAGTACCATCCATTTTAGATCGTATATAAGCAAGTCATGAATGTACTTGGATTGAGATAGGTGTAGATTGTCACCAGACTTTGTAATTTCAACACAAAGTATCCCGACTCTCAAAATCAAATGAAGATGAAGAGAATAGAATTTCTGATAACATTTAGTGGGTGGGGCATTGATGTTTTTACAGCCCTTTAGTTGTTTTTAACATAATAACTTGTGCTAATATACAAATTCATCATGCCATGTTAGAACAATACAAGCATTTATTGTTCTGTTTCCATATTTTTTTCGGAATCTTAGATGTAGGCTCATGCTCATATCATCTTCATGTTCATTTTGTTTGTACACCCAACACCATCACATGTACCGGTTTTTTGTTGTTATAAGGTAAGCTATCTGTTATGAAGCTCTAATGTTTATTTGAATAATGAATTCAAATGCATAAGTGGTTCTGATGCAACATCAATTGATGGATGGATAAGAACACTAAATGAGAAAACCCATGTGATACTTTATGAGGTGTAGGTCCCTAAGCTTAATTGGCCAATTGTGCCTCCTCACCACCTACTACTCCTTTTGAATGGATTGGCAACATAACATTTCCTCACTCTATATATACATACACACATACTAGATCTGCCTTCCAACTCCAAATCTTCACTCACATCCTCCACACTGTTAAAGCTTTCTTTTCTTCCCCTATAAAGCCCATCTAAGAAAGAGTACTAACCAAGCTAATAAATAGCAAAGCCATTGGGAATGTGACTTTTGTCATCTTGATGTTGAGAAGATGTGAATTATGGAGCAAGAAGGTAGAGTTGAATAGGGGATAGTGAGTACTGATCAGATGACGAGACTAAATTATTATTATTTCAGCTCATTCCATTATTTAGAGGAGTGCATAATAACAGTGAGGCTAAATTTGTAAATAGCTACTGACTGCTATTTTGTTACTCATCCTGTATTTACTTGTGTTCCAGAATAAGTGACTTGTATCTCCACCTCTTGTCAAGGCTCTACAAAAACACAAGTCTTTCTAACACAATTGTATTATGTTGCAGGAGGAAATAACAAGGCAGTACAGATTTGTGCAGGTATGATATCCATCAACTAAAATTTTATTCTGTTCTACCCTGACCCCAATATAAGAAGCCATATATATCTTTTGTATATTTCTAAAAAGTTTATTAAAAACAAGGCTTTCTTTCATGAAGAAGTCAGATAAATAGAATTTAAAAAAAAAAAAAATTTATTACACAAAGTGGATTAGATTTACTTTTGAAATAAAATTATTTTTAACTAGTCCCTCTACATTAAGGTTTTAATGAAAATAAGAGGTGCAGTGGATTAGATCTATTAAACTCAGTGATGAGAAAAAGCGGACGGGCGGTCAGAACCTGATGCCGTATTAACAGATTACTCATACAAGTTCCATTGACAACTTTTCTTGCAAGGTCTTTGGTTTTTATTTATAATTTTAATTAATTATGAACAATTGAATCTTTGTGTGTTTAATTTAATTATTTGAGTTTTTAGTGGTAATATATTATCAATGTAAACAGTTGTTTTAGTGATCCTCTATAGAAGATAAAGATAAAATTTATTAGTTTGGTTTTTATTTGATCATTAGTAACATTAAAGTCCGTTACAGTAGCTCTCTGTTGTGATTCTTCTGCTATGATGAAGTAGCTAATTTATATGTCTGGACATCTGAGATTTGTCTATGATTTGATATGCTTCTCCTGAGCAGAGCCATACTTAGCCTTTTTTTTTTTTTCTTTTAGTTCCTTTATTACATTTGTTTTTTCTTATTTACTTCTTGTTCTGTAGTATTAACTTCTCAGTCTAGCAACATCAACACAATATATATATATTTTTCATCTTAGGCCCTGCTTGGTACCATTCAAAACATTTGTAATGCAAATGATTTGCAGTACTTTTTGGGCTGCAAACTACTTACTGAAATTTATCAAGGGTTTAAGAGGTTCATGCAACAAAAAAAAGGCAATGTAGGGAGTGGGCATTGTAGGCAATGTAGGGAGTGGAGGTAATGCAGAATTAGACAAAGAAGGCAATTGGGTGCTTGGCAATTGTAGCAAGGTTAGCTTGGGCAATGTTGGAATAGTAGGCAAAGTTGGTAACGTGGGCTTAGGGAGAGTGGGCACAACAGGCATGGTTGGTATGGGGGGTGGCGCTGGCTGCCTCAGGAGTGTCCAAGGTTGGTGAATTAGTCTTCATATGCAGTTTGTGCTAGCAAGAAAGGTCTTAAAAGTTATGGGGTTTAGTTAGTTCACCATCCCAACAATATTCTTTCCCTAAATCGTCAAATAGTTGTATTTAGGTAACTAGTTGAGTAGTGTAAGTGGGTGAGCCGTATCTAAACACTAAGTTAGATAAGCTATTGCAGGAGACCTGCTCTGACTCATGTGAGAATGCTGAACCAAGATTTTGGACTCAATATAAAGTGTGAGGATTCGAACATATAAGATATTATCAAATAAGAAAACAGAAATCAACATATGAGATCAAGGTTTGAGTGTAGCTAAAGAAGGTGGAGTTGGATTGATTAAAATCCCATAAATATCTCTCAAACCCTTTTTTTATACATAGATACAATCTCAATCTATAGAATTATTTTGTGGTAGTTGAGTCTCTCTTTCTCTTCTCTTGTGTCAAGTGTCCAATAAAGACTCCTGTGGTGTGGTGTCCAATAGGGACATGATTTTAAAGAGCTACAGTCCATGAAATTTATGTCGCAAAAGTGTTGCTTGAATTCCTATTGGAATTCGAGTAATACTAGGAAGAACGAGATGCTGTCCAGTATGTATTTGCTCTACATACTTCATTTTCCTTTTAGGATGCCGGCCTAGAAATATGTGTTCGTGGTGTTGGCCTAGGACCAACTCCTAGCAAATTATTTGTATCATATTCTGAAAATTCTTCTTGCGATTCTGCTAAGGTACATAGGTTAAAGAAGAAACTAGAGTCTTTGGAGCAACAATAGATTGTGAGAGATGCTGAGGTGGAGAGACTCAAGGAATTGATCATTACTTTAATGAGAAAGGTAAATTCTCACCGATAATAGAATATGTTGTGTTTTAAAATATTTTATTAATAAATAAATATTTATTGATATGACTAATTTGATTAATGTATATGAATTGTAGGTTGATGAGCAGCACAATCAACCCGACAATGATCAGTGTCCACAACAACAACTATGATAGATTGTTTTTGTTTTTTGAGTGATAAATATGGATTTATAAGCATCAAACATGAATTTATAAGTATTGACTCTTAATTCAATCGACTTATTATTTTGTAATACTTGTCTCTTAACTAATTTGATTTACTAAGTAATTGTGTTTAATTGACAGGTTGTATAAAAATAGGTATTTAATTACAAATAATTTTAAAATAAAGAAATTAAAAATAAAAATAAAAATCTTATTAGCGGTGGCCATTACCGCCACTATAAGCATTCAAAATTGTATTTATAGCTATGGTAAAAAACTAATTAGCAGCGGTTTGTTATCACCACCATAGATCTCACTCATATTTATAGTGACGGTAATACACTACTAGAGGCGGGTTCTTACTGGACTCACTTATATCTATAGCGACGGTAATACAATGATTAGCAGCGGTTTTTGACCGTCACTATAGGGCTCACTCATATCTATAGCAACGGTCATAAAATGATTAGCGACGATTTTTGACCACCACTATAGGGCTCATATCTATGGCGACGGTAATATAATGATTAGCGGCGGTTTTTGACCGCCACTATAGGTCCCCATATGGGCCTTACCGACTCCACCTATAGTGGCATTACATGTGGCCATCACTATTAATAATAACAGCAGTTTTTGGTATTTGCGACGGTTTTTTACCCCCGCTAAATACCTAAAATTTTGTAATGAATATAGTGTCAAATATTCTTAATCTCCAAAAAGATAAGTTCTATGTTTGATAGTAATTTAGTAAAATGAAATATAAAAATAATATCTTAAAAAGATTATGAAGTTCTTTAAATATGTAGATATAAGTATTATGAAAAAAATTAATATATATACCACAAATTTTTGAATGTTTTTTATAGTATTGAAGTTGAATAGAATCTGAATCATTCTCGTATTGCACAATTGTCGTTTTTCGATGTTTTGATCGAATATTTAAAAGAATTGCTAAAAATATATTTAGAGTCGTACTCCAATTAATTGCGTAATACCGTACATTAAATTGCTAACCATGTTCTTCGTTTTCCGATGTTTTACCTTCCATTGTTATCTTAATTTAAGACTCATACAGTAGGGGCATTTCAGTAATATTAACTTAATCTTCAAGATCTTTTAAATCTTGCAAACTGGAGTACTGGACCAAACTTTAATCAGTAGAAAAACTAGATTTTACTTCTTTATTTTTCCTGCCGACAATTTAATAGGTAAAAAACTAAATCTTGCTAACTATCCTTTCTAGTAAAGTTTGCTTAAAGCAGACTCTCTCTCTCTCTCTCTCTCTCTCTCTCTGCGTTTACTTCGTATAAGAGTCTTCGCGTTCAAACTGTGTGGTTAGGCTTAAACAAGGAAAAAGGCTTCTTTGGGGTGTTGTTTGTTAGGGTTTCAAGATGTCTGCTAGTAGAAGAGGCACTGATCAGCCGCCGCAGAGGCGGATCATGCAGACTCAAACTGCTGGAAATCTTGGAGGGTCTTCGATCTTCGATAGTCAGGTTGTACCATCGTCGCTTGTTGAGATTGCTCCGATTCTTCGTGTTGCAAACGAAGTCGAATCCAAAAACCCTAGAGTTGCTTTTCTCTGTAAGTTATTCTCACTGGTTCGCTTTAAGTTGGTATGGCAATATAATTTCTCCAAATTATATTTTCATGTTTGGAATTAAGAGTGTAAATAAACAAAACCCACGGACCAGATTGAATATTTGTCAAATTGGTCCAACCATGGTCAGACCCTCGAAGCAATTCGGTTGGACCGATGTATATTTACTAAAATCTCAAAAATAGGAAAAATTCCTTTATTTATATGCATAGAAGTGTGAGAGCAATGCTTTTAGAAAATGATAAATTAGGCATTAAAGCGCAGGTTATAAGCCATAAAAGGAATAAATAGCCATAAGAATTGTGGAAATGAAAATAAGTAACATTCCACATTTCCACTACTAGTAAATGCAATTTGGGCGTTCGCGAGTGGAAAACAATGATATATATGGAAATGAGAATGCTAATTTCACACTAACTACATATTTCTTAATGTGTAAAAGACTTGCATAATAAACAGATTATTAAGTATTATATTTGTGCATTATTATATTTTTATTGTATGAATGAACACTAATATATTCAACTAATTATAACATGAATGATTATATTTGCGTGCTTATATGAATTTATTAATATGCTTAGAACTTTTCAAAATAAGATGATATAGATACCTAACTAATTCTAACACACTTGACTCTTATACTAATAATTGAATATTATGTGTACTAATTTTACTCCATTGTATAAATAATTTATAAGTTTTGTTATTTTTACAAAATTTATCAATATTTTTTCAGGAAATAATATATCAACCGAAGTTTATCCCTGATCAAAATATTTCCACTGAAATCTTGCCAATTTATACATAAAATTTGATTGTTTTGGTCATAATTCATTTTCATGAAACATTTCGCTAAAAGGATAATGGTTTTGACCAAAATATATATAAAAGGTATCTGTTGGTTAAATTTTGTGTTGGGCCTTGTGGAAATAGAAATATTTTGGTATATATATTGGACTATGTCGAAGTTTAATACTATGCTATTAACTAACATGTGGGCATGTAAACATAAAAAATAAAAATAAAAATTGAGAGTTAATATTAAACAATTTGATTTCATCACGCATGAATAAACAACGTGGTATACTCTAACTTTGCAACACTTCCAACCTTTACCTCCTTCCAAAAGTTTTAAACCAAATTTGGTCTAAAGTTTTGTATAGTAATAGTGTTATTGATGAATTTAGATGATAGGATATCTTATGGTATCTATTCTATACCCATAATAGTGAATATACATAATTTATTGTTATATCTCTGTAAGGAAATCCTCAATTGTAAAGGATAGGGTTTGCAGCCTGTGATAAATGCTAATCAATCTCTTGCAATATGGAAAGAAAAAAAATGGAAGTGTCACACTAGAGTTCATGTGGTGCAGGAATCCGACACATGT
Organism: Akebia trifoliata; assembly: GCF_017979445.1. Lineage (NCBI taxonomy): Eukaryota > Viridiplantae > Streptophyta > Magnoliopsida > Ranunculales > Lardizabalaceae > Akebia > Akebia trifoliata. The sequence goes on from NC_141382.1 coordinate 39,907,304, forward strand.
CAATAAAAGTTATAACCTTTTACATGAACAGTTCCTACCAAGAAAAATACAACGATTATTAACATTGGGGGTAACGTAAACATAGAACAAATTGAGATTTTACTATAAAAACAGTTCTATATGTAAAAAAAAATTTGGGTTAAACAGTTATATTTCTTTATGCATGTATAAACAGCTAGGTGCAACTAGGTGTATTCTAGGTTTAAGATCTTTTTTTGATGCAATGTTTTGATCAAGAGAAAAATCGAAATAGTATCAACCTAAACATTCCGAAACATTCTTGAAATGCTCAATGTTCTGGGTCATTGCTTCGTTCCTCTCTCATCCCAAAAGAAGTGTGCTGCACGAAATTTTGAACCATGGGTGTATAATGTCTGCAAGACTTCCAACCTTATACCTCTTCCCAAAAGTTTTAACTATGGTTGAGATAAAGTTTTAAATAATAAAAATGATATGGGGCGATTATGATGGGTTTGTATTTTTTGTATTGTATACCTATAAAAATAATATATATAATGTATTGTTATATATATTTTTGTGATAGATTATTTATTGTTATGCTTATGAATGCTGGTGTTGGGAATAGGTCGGTTCTACGCATTTCAGAAAGCTCACAAGTTAGACCCTACATGTAGTGGACAAGTTCGTCAATTTAAGGCTGCACTTTTGCGACGTCTAGAAAAAGTAAACATTATGTTTCCTTCTATGTATTACTAGATATGACTGCGTCTAATTTTCATAATTTAGATATTTGCTTGCATATCATGTACTGTTATTGAGTTACTTTTAATGTTTTGCCAAACAATATCTTTATATGGTTTCATCTTTAGTTAATTTAATGGAAAAAAAGGTGGATCATTTTTGTCATTTTCTATCACTACATAAATTAAAGAAATTCATTGTATTCTTTTATTTATTTCATGCCACTGTGTGATTACCTCCATTGTACGTGGTGACTTCTAAATGGTCTTCTTGATTGGTTATTGTTGGGGTTCTTATTTTTATGTTCATATGTATTGTGTTGGGCCTAGAACTTATGTTTATGCTCTATGAATGTGAAATATACATCCATAGAGGAGGCCAAACCTAAGTCTCTCTCTCTCTCTCTCTCTCTCTCTCTCTCTCTCTCTCTCTCTCTCTCTCTCTCTCATCTACTCTCTCTCTCTCTCTTCTCTTCTCTAACCTTAGAACTATATTCTTCACATAGTATCGGAGCACATCTAATCCTAGTTCTAATTTTTATATACATATATATCGATAAGCAAGGGCTATTGGAGCCTAGGGCCTTAAAAAAAATTCAAGTTAAGTCCTCTAACAATACCGCATGGTACCGTAATAGTGGATGTTGTGGCGACATAATGGACATATTGGAGGGGATACGACGTGGCCAATACAGGTGGCAATTAAGCAACATTTGCCTAACAACGTAACAAACCAAAAGTCCAATCGCATGAGGTCTGTTCGACGAAGCTTCCTGACCGTTAAGAGGGAGCATGTGAGGACAGTTGTATGTACGATCATGCAGAGACAGTTAAGGGGTAGACTTATGAAAAGGCAACATGTGGAGATAATCGAGATGGTTCAAATGAGAGTGAGTAGGACCAATACTGCAATGCCAATTCTACTTTTAGACAGATTGTGTCGATGTGGAGGTGAAGGCTAGATCTTTGGATTGCCAGTTGGCATCTTTGGATTGATGGAGATAATTATAAAAGAGGAAAGGAAGGATGTGACAAGGAAATAAACCTTATCCCACTTCTAGTCACCAACAAAATCTAATGCTCATGAATCTCTGAAATTTTTCTTTAATGGATATTAAGAGGAGAAGGTGTTTCCACAATGTCTCAATCTTACCATTAAGACAATAGATAACATATCGAGAAGCTTAACTCACCTCCAATCTAGAGAAACCTTGTGACAAGAGATAATTTTAATACCTCTAAGATCTCCTGCAATTCAATTGATGGGATATCAGTGAAAGACAAACCATTGCTACCTGCAAACTGAAATCTCCCTTGATAATCATTTCCTATAAACCCGAGGGCCCCACTCTCATTCAATAAGGATCTATCAGTGTTCAGTTTGATATAATCTTCTTTTGGACACTCCCATTTGACAACCTGTTGGTCAAATATCTTTAAAACTGGATGACAGCCCCAACGTTGAAAATGATCTCTCAAAATCATTATTTACTTCATCCCCTCACACCTAGCCTGTATGTCGGCTTGAATAATCTGAAGAATGCTAGTGATTTGGTAGAATAATAGGGTTAGGGAAGGAGCACCCCTTGCATGAGGTTCTTATATTCATAATTGGGTTAATCTTTTATTGTTGAAAATCATCCAATATTTTAGAGTTTATATATATATATGGGTCCCGTTCAATGGCAAACATTTTGGCAAAACATTTTTCAAAACATGGGTTAGAGGTTTTGGAATGGGCTGATTTTTGGTGAGGATGACCTCTACGGTGAGGAGATCATCCTCACCAAAAATCAACCCATTCCAAAACTTCTAGCCCCAGTTTACAAGTTGAAAAATCGTGAACCGTCCATTTTTTGTAAACCATTTTTGATGGGGTTAGAAGTTTTGGAATGTGCTGATTTTTGGTGATGATGATCTCCTCACCGTAGAGATCATCCTCACCAAAAATCAGCTCATTCCAAAACTTCTAACCCATGTTTTGAAAAATGTGTTTGCCATTGAACGCTACCCTATATATATATATATATATATAGGATTAGGATCCGTATACTCATAAAGCTACAACGTGTTTTGTTTTATATGGGCAAAAATGTTTGGAATGGGCTGATTTTTTGTGAGGATGATCTCTATAGTGAGGAGATCATCCTTGCCAAAAATCAGCCTATTATGAAATTTCTAGTCCCATGTTTACAAGTTGAAAAATTTTAGACCATCCAATTTTTGTAAATCACTTTTGATGGGGTTAGAAGTTTTGGAATGGGATGATTTTTTGCAAGGATGATCCCCTCACCATAGAGATCATCCTCATAAAAAATCAGCTTATTCCGAATCTTTTTAACCATATAAGACAAAAATGATGTAGCTTTATGTGTCTATGGAACCCGACCCATATATATATATGAGATCTTCTCTATGATGCATGATAGGGTTGCAACTCAGGCAAATTGAGTCAGGTGGGGGATCAAATTGTGCCCAACCCACACTTGGCAAACACCTACCCGTGCCCAACCCAGCTGATTGGTACCCAGCTGATATTTAAAATTATTTTTAAATTGTTACAACATTAATTCAGGTTTGGGCAATCCAATGTGTATGCCCGAACCCAACCCAATTTCATTTTGTCAAATTTTTTTTGCCCGAACCTACCTAATTGTGCCCAAACCCAACCCAAGGTCGGGTTGAACCCATCAAGTTCGGATTCACCTGCCTGAGTTGCAGCCCTAATGCTCAAGTGCTTTGTATGCTGCTAGTTTTTTTAGTAGTTTTTTTCTTTTTGCTGCTTTGTTGGGTGACCTTGGCCGCATTCCTATTTTCTATTAATAAATTTTCTCTCTTAAAAAAGAAAATGCCCGAGGATCCCTATGAGAGAACTGTGACATATATGGCCTTAGATGAAGAAAACTGCTTGATGCACAATCCCACGCTATGGGTTATATAATTATAAACTGCAACTTATGACACAATCATCTGATTCATCTGAATTTAACTATGGTTTGTGCCTCAGTCATTGAGCATTAAGAATGCTGGAAGGTGTTTAAAGCACTTTCCTAGAAGTAATGAACAAATCAAATGCTGTGCACCAGCAGATGAACATGTTACCTTTTGGTGGTCAACATTTGTACCGTGATGCATAGATTTTAGACCACAGATTGATGCTTTAGGTTCAAGTGTGCTCAACACCATAACCCTTTTGTCACTGAGGAAATTATTATTCCTTAGTTGGTTGAGGTTAAGTAGCAGCTATCCCGTTGCATCACACGGTAGTAAAAGTTGGTGTGGCAATAGAAGCTCTCTAATTACTACTACATTCTAATATTTGTTGATTAAAATTATTTCTTTGCCTGCTTATTGTCAATAACTTGTTTGATTGAATGATTAACTTCTGTTGCGTGTAGGTAGATTAAGTGATGTAATTGCCTTGGCAAGACACATGAATGTGACTTCACTAAATTCTCCTTTACCAATTCTCAGGATAATGATCCAACCTTAATGGGAAGAGTAAAAAAGAGTGACGCACTTGAAATGCAGGGTTTCTATCAAAATTACTACCAAAACTACATCCAAGAATTGCAGAATGCTGCTGATAGAGCAGATCGGTGAGATTTCCTGAGAAAAATTAGTGTAAATTTTGTTACTTTTTTTGCTTGAAAAAAATTTGTCTCCAGTATGCAATGTTGGATGTGATAGCTATTTCTGTATGTCCATTCAGCGCACAACTTAACACCTCTCAAACCGCTAATGTCCTTCTTGAGGTTTTAAAGGCTGTCAACCTGACACCGGATATTGAAGTTGATCATGAGGTGAAGCAACAATTTCTTGTTTGTGATTTTAAATTGTTAAATTTTTCGGATTGAATGAGTTTGTCTTTTCTATTTTTTATTTTTATAAAATGATGATTGCCCTATTATGCAGATTTTGGAAACTCGTAACAAGGTTGCTTAATTTGTCTTAGAATATTCTTCGGTATCCTGAGGTCTATGTCCCACCTGTTTCATTTGTCTTACATTTGCATTAGTTTTGATTGTCTCCTCATGTTTCTTGGTTGTTTATTTCACATTTCCAGATCCAGGCTGTTGTATATGCACTTCATAACACCAGGGGCCTTCCGTGGCCCACAGGGTACAAGAAGAAATTAGACGAAGACATTCTTGATATCATGCTTTAATTTCAGTTGAACTCCTTTATGTTATTTTAGTATATTTTGATTTTTTTTTTGGGATGAATCATAAAATCTATTAAGAAGAATCTATAAACAACTGATTTTGATAAATTGAGTGCTTGCATATGCTACCATCTTCACATAATGTGAAAAAAACCCAAATTTGACGGCCTTAGGCTGTCAAATTTCATAAAATTCGACGGATCAAGAGGTCGAATTGGCGTCGAATTTTTCATTGTCAAATTTTTTTTGTCAACGGGCCAAATCTGTCAAATTAATAAAGGATAAGAGAAATTCAACAGCTCTAAGCCGTCAAATCTGGGAACATCAAGAATTTCAACAGTCCTAAGCCGTCAAAATTCGGTTTCTAAAATTCGTGGGCCTTGGGCCGTCAATTTTTTTTGTAGAATTTTCCAATTTTCACGTAGTGTCAAGGGATTTCCTCTTTCAACTGATATGATTTTGGTGGACAATTATAACCATTTAAAGATATAAACCAATTGATTTGATTTTTGAAATAATTCAATGGGGACTTGCACACCCCCACAAAATCACATAATAATTAGATATTGTTTTAAAATTATTTCCTTGAGATGACTACTTTTAACCTATACATCCTATTATAAAGAAAAATTAATTTTTTGCCCCTGATTTTTCTCTTCATTTCTTTAATTGATTCATATATTAAAAAAAGATTTCAATTTTTTCCAAAAATAGGCATTTACATCTCACATCGTGGAAGCAAAAAGAATCATTTATGTTTTGTACTCTTCAAACCATTTTGTATTACTACGGCCATCATCTCATTACTTTGGCATCTTTAATAACATATTTTCAATATTAATTTCATATTGGATTTTAAAATAAAATTCTAGACCTATAAATTTATCATTATGATTTGTTGGGTTTTCTACCCCTCCTCACCAAATCCCTCGTCTCTCAAAACCAATGAAGCTACCTGTCTAGGGACATTGAGAAACAAGACACGATGGCTTCACATCAAATACTTTAGAAACCAAGTCCTAGCAACACAATCCCCAGCATCTCGCTCAACCTCTTTATTCTAAATACTTTTGGTAATATCTTTTTTGAAATCTCAAATTTCTCATTTGAATTTTACATGTTTCTTCCATCTTCAACGCTACTTATCAAGAAGTCTTTTCTTGCACTAATTCATGTCAGTAATTTTTACTAGGTTGTTAGTGTCTGAATCTTGAGATTATCATCTTGATTTGTTTTGTTCAATTTTTTTATAGAGGGTCTTTACAATTGCCTTTCTTCGTGTTTAAACACATTGGACTTTCTCCAACTCCTATCCATGTTGCCTGAGACATTTGTTTGATAAATTCAGTTTTTGCATTACTTAACAATGATTCTATATCAAACAAACTGATAAACAACTTCCTTGCATTATATAAGAATTTGTTCTTAGATTCTAACTCTTATTCTCACATCTACACATGCATCACGACTGTTAATTAGAGATTGCAAAAAATATATATAGTGAGTAATATTCTATTACACTCTCTTAGCCACTGTTGATATCCATATATTCTTCATCCTTACTCTTTTAGTAGTTTTATTTATCTGATGACTAGTCAGTGCAGCTTCACGAACGACTTGAGTGCTTTGGAAGAGAACATCACTTTGATGGTCATGGTGAGGTTAGGAATTTTTCAAAGACAATAATATAACCAATCTTCTCAGAATTTTTCATCACAAAATGGTAATTTGCCCCTTTAAAAGGAAATGGATTAAGGTCCTTCAAGTATACTGGTGGTCTGAATTAGTTTCGTTCGATGATTCGAGTAGACTTTCACAATGAAAAATGAGGCATCTTTTGTGTCTTGGAAGATTTATAGTGATCCTTTGACAATTAAGCTTTACTTCTGGCTTCTACAAACATTGTCGCTACAGTTAGTTTGAGGACCAAAAAAAAATTTCTCTGATTTTTAAGTGAAGGTAAATTTTAAATTGCAACAACATATAAACATGTTGTCTTGGCCACTGGTACTCTAATAAATTGGATTATTGGAAGTTTCTGGAAAAATTTTGATGCTTAAATGCACACAGTTTGACCACAAAACAATTTTAAGACTTTGGAGAAACCCAAAGGAAAATATGGCAGGTGCCAATAATCTGTGCAGAAATTCTACAATTAATTAGTTGAAACATAATTTTTAATAATAAAAAAGAAAATTATGCACTTTACTAATATAATTGAAGAGAGTTGCTATTGACACGCCAATTTTTAAGTGTAATCCGATTTATATAGGAGTATAAGTGTGGGATTAGTAAACTTTGATGTGTCAATAGTAGCTCTCTAATGTTCTCCTTTGCTATGGTCGACTAATAAAATGATGACACGTGTTGAAATAATGGACAAAGATCCCTGTCTAGTACTGTTTAATGACTCGTCAGCTCCCCCACTCACGTGCGCCATTGGCTAGTGCGGGGAGTGTGGGACTGACAAACTGTAAGTGGGTCCCACTATTAAGTATAATTAAAGTAAAAAAAAAAAAAAGTAGATTTGGTTTAGGACAAAACAAACGGTCATCTCCTCCATTATTATCTTTAATTAGGTGTCATACCAATAATACCCTTCTTATTTTAGTAAAATACCCAACTAACGGGGAGAAATTACCTAGATAACTAAAGTTTTGAATTAGTAGGCTTTATAAGGGCAAAACCGTCAAGATTACTTTCTCTATTTATTGGAGGGAACAAATATTCTCCCTCCCATAGGCCGAAAATGTGGGCACACCTTTTTGAAATTTGGAGTTTTCACTCGGATGACGTGGCATATAACGGAAATTTTTTTTTTTTTCCTCCGGATACCCCAACTATACCGTGAAGACTTTCTAATTTGAAGAGGAGCACTCATTTTGATTATTACCCAATTGCCCACGTACTTGGACAAGTTTTACACTTCATACCCCTACATACTGGCAAGCCTTTTCCAGTTATTTGACTTAAATGCCCTCGGTAGTTGATCTTAATGCCAACAAAGCCATTCGATTTTCTTACATTTTTTTCCCTAAAATAGAAGTAGTGAATCTATTTGATCACATTCTGGCTACCAAATATAATATTAATAGTTTTGTGGGAAAATTTATACCATTAGATTTTGATTTATATTTATAAAATATAATATGATATTTTTATTTTAATAATATTTTATTCAAAATTTAACCAATATTTTTTTTTATGTCAATGATAATTATTAATTTCATAAAATATTTCGATTAGCATTGAATTTCAACAAAACAATTAAATTTGAATGATAAATTAGAGGGTTTAGAGGTAGACTCCCCCCCTCTTTCCAATGTCTATATTTAAATGTTGGAACAAATATGATATCTAACATAATAGTACACCGAGTTAACATATTCATGTAAATTTGTAACAAATCTATTTTGTATTTCTAATCACCGTGTATGTGGTGATAAAGTCATTTTTATAACATAAACCTTAAGTTAACATTGATGATCAATGCCATCTATTTGGATAGGCAATACATGATGGGTTTATTATTGTTATTATTAAACCAAATAAAGCAATTATATGGACGATGACAAAAAGTTTAAAAAAAAAAAAAATGCTAGACTTATATGCTTATATATCTTAGTTGATTGATTTACCCATAGGATTACTCCACATGAATTGCAATGTAGGCACATTTTAAACCAAATTGTACATTTTCCATGGATATAATATTCTCCTGAACAAGTATATGAAACATGATAATAGTCTAGTCTTGTCCTATAATATTGAGTATGAATCTACCAAACACTTTTTCTTCCCATTAATTCTTACTTCTCACACACAAAGTGGATTTATCTTTGATTGTTTAATGATCTTACACTCAGAAGTCTTACTATGCACTTTTACATATACTCATTTAATACTTGTATTGTGCATTTTTTAAATAATGACTTTTACATTTGTGTTGTTGGCTTAATTATAGTTAGTAATTGTCTGAATATGTAGACATCTCATTTTTACATCTGTCTAATTCGATAAGTCGTCACCCAATTATCGTGAATTCTTAATGATGAGCGCAAACAACTCGAAGACTTGTGAGTATTGTCTATTATCTTTCTCATTTTTAGTCCCTTCTTCCCCCCCTACTCACTACGACTAGACATAGAAATTTACGTACGTTTAGGATCGCTACACCTTATACTTGATTTAGCAAACACATACCCTTAAGTTCGCTACACAGTTCGACAACTTAGAGACATTGCTACGTTAAGAAAATATGACCTCAAGACTTAGAAATAATCACGTAAGGACTTAAAGAATCCTCGTGCTCAAATTCACAAAAATCTATAAAAATCATAAAAATAACGAAAATACCCCTCATAAATTTCGAACCTCAAAAAAATCTCAAAAATACCTTCATTACACTTAGAATATGATTTCTAATTTAACGGGATCCAAATCAACGAAAATATAGAAATTTAGAAAAAATCATAAAAATGCCCTTCAATGTTCAATTCTAACCTATAGATTTTAATCCTTAGGAAAACATGATAAATCAAAAAATAAAAAAAAATTAAAATCAAATCGAAATTAAATTGAAAATCTAATCTAATGAAAATCAAATTTAAATTAAAAATCAAATTCAAATTCAAATTAAAAATTAATCAATCCGTTCAAAATTCAAGTTAAAAATCAAATTCAAATTAAAAATCAAACAATTCAAATTCAAATTAAAATCAAATCAAAAATCAAATTAAAAGTTAACCAATAAATCAATTAAAATGCAAAATCAAATTAAAATAAAATCGATCAATCGAATAAAAAAGGTCAATCGAATTAAAATTGAGACTCAATAGCCCAATCGATGAATGACCATAAACAAAATGAATAACATAAGATCGCTACTCCTATTCTCTAAAAAGAAAGTAAAAAAACGTGTAAGCAAGAAAAAATAAAATAAAATCTTTTTAAATAGAAATCGAGTTTCTATAAAAGGTTGGACGAAAAGATAAAGGGGACCCCTTTTGCTAAGCTCTTCTTCTTCTCTCTTGATGTCTTCTTCTTCAACGGAAAATTCAGCAATAGTCCTTCTCTCTTTCCACGTCTTCTTCTACAAGGTATGCTTTAAAGGATTTGGGCTCTGATCCCTGCACTCACCCCCATCTCCAACTCCCTTGCTGCTTTCATTATTTTCACGTCACTACTAGGGGTGCACATTGGATTGGGTAAATCCGAGAACCGAACAAATCCGAAACATTTTGGATTAGATTGGTTCGGATTGAGCATAGTTTGGTTCGGGTACGGATTGTATATTAAAAAATCCAATTAATTTGGTTTGGTTCCGGATTAGGGGTATAATAGAACCGAACCAATCCGAGAACTGAACTAATCCGAAGTATCTATTATCATATATATATATATATGTTATGTAGAGGTAACTCACTAAAGTTTTCAACAGAAACACAAGTTCTACTTCAAATTTTGGAACAAGCTTTTAATGTAAAAGTAACTTTAAATATTCTTGTCTAATTTCAAATAGTCTCTGATAATTTTCTTCATAATCCTCATCTCTTGGTCTGTTTTCTCTTATATAAGATAAATGTATGCTGTATAATTCTTGATAATACATCTTTAATATTTCTAATCTTTCTTTCTTATTGAAGTTATAACGAGGCATTGAAAACAAGATAAAACTAATAATATAAGCAGAAGATAGATTACTTAAACAGTCTTGCTTTACAAAATAAGGAAAGCTTGGAAAATTATACTTCAAATTTAAAAGTTGAAAAGATTACCTAAATAGTTTCCTTTTCTGGATCTTTGATAGAAGATGATTGGCTAGAAGATTGGGTAGATGGTTAGGAATTCAAGGGCTTAGAAGGGAATTCAAGGATTTAGAAGGTTGGATGCTTTTTTCCGGATGCTTGCAAATGAAGTCACTTCTTCCTTTTATAGACTACGGACTTGAAACAAATTCTTTGGAGTCCGAACAGGATTTTTGATAATGGGTTATACTTTTTAGAGGATAAGGATCTTGAAAGACAATGATAGGGTTAAAAGCCTCGGTACTATTATGTCTAAGAGACAAAAGACACCTCAATTTTACAGATTCCTTATTAGGACTAGTAGAATCCAGCCTTTGTGATGGGCCAATATACTTTGATAGCTTTCCAAATTTTACAGTAGCTCTATCAGATCCAGGAATTATGAAAGTCTTAAGTCTTAACATTCAAACCTCAGGATATAGTATGATTCCAGGATCCCAACCCTTAGCATTAGTATTTAGAATAGTATACAAGACAATGACTACAACAATAAACCCAGGAGCATTATCAAAATCATCCTTAGAAGGAGAAACTCTTTTATTACAAAGTAACATATACAAATCAAATAAACTAGTTCCAAAAAGAATTTCTTGGAATGATGTCCAATTACCATTAACATGGAACCTTACAGGAGAAGGCCAATCACAAATCCCAGAAAATAAGGAACCAGAATCAATAATCCAATATCCTGATGGGAATATAGAAATAAACTTTCCTTCATTCAAAAGATCAGTCATACTTACAGACGAAACAAACTCTGTAACAACAATACCATTAACAGAAAACCTAGTCCCCGGAAGAACATCAATAAGCAGAGCCTCTACAAGTAGAGATCTAAAACTCAAAGGAATTAAAGATGAGACAATCCCTGCTCCATATTACCATGACCCCAGAAAGCCAAATATACAATCTCCTAATTCTTCTCCAACCCAATCACAAATGCAAGATGACTTACCACAAATTCATGTAATAGAAAAAATAGAATTTAAGCCAAATATTCCCCAAATAAAATTAGAATATCTCCTTTCAAAAGAAAAAGAAGAATTTGAAGAAAGATCAGAAAACTTTCAAGAACAAGTTTGGAAATATTATTATGATCACTTAAATAAAACAAAGAAACAAATTCCTTTCTTCACATGGTATAATAAATACTTCAAAAAACCAGTACAAAAGGAAATTGATGTAATAAAGTTAAATCTATGGGATGTTCCTAGAATTGGACAAATACAATCTGTCCATCCTCCTCCCATAAACGAAATAGTAATTCCAGTAGATAAAGATACAGTAATAGGATCACCTTATAAAGCAATAAAATTTAAAGATATAGACCAACTAGCCCCTACAGGAAAAGACATAGACAATATAATGAAACAAAATAATTATACAAACAGATATCTTACTTCAATTGGAGAACAATTGACAAGAATAGAAGAAAACTGTACAAAATCCACACATGAAAACATACCCAAAGACAAAACTCATACAACTGATCCAAACAAGAATAAAACCCCACTCTTCACTCCTTATGAAATACCAGAAAAATTACGAATGACAATTCCAGATAAACAAGAAATGTTACAGGAAATAAGTGAAAAATTAACCAAATTAAGTTTAGGAAAAGGTAAAGAAATCATAATAGTAGACAAAATAGAAAAATCAGATAGCGAGACAAGTTCTACAGACAATCAGGAAGACTATACAGAAAATGACATAGATCAAATAACAAGCCAATTCAGCAATGAGGTAAGCATGGCATCTACCATACACAGAGCAAGAATTAGACCAAGTATACCCAACTATTATAGTAGACCCACACCATTGGATATAGGATATGAAGAAAAAAGCATGATGCCCCAATCAGTTTATGATGGAAAATCCTTATATGAATGGAACATAGATGGGTTAACAGAATACAATATTATATCACTACTACAAGAAATGACCATGGTTTGCACAGCTGCACAACCATATGCCTCAGACCATCAAATAGCCCAAAGGATAGTTTCAGGATTCACAGGTCAATTAAAAGGATGGTGGGATCATTATGTTACAGAAGACCAGAGAAACTTTATTCTTACCAAAAACAAGACAACAGAAACAGGAGTATTAATAAAAGATGAACAAGGAAGAGACATAGGAGACGCTGTCAACACCCTCATACTAGCCATAACAAGACATTTTATAGGAGATCCAGATCCATATAGAGATAGAGCCTCAGAATTATTAACAAATTTAAGATGCCCAAAACTACATGACTTTAGATGGTATAAAGATGTTTTCCTTACCAAAGTAATGCAAAGAACAGATTGTGGACATAGTTTTTGGAAAGAAAAATTCCTTTCAGGATTACCTACCCTATTCGTAGAGAAGGTTAGGACAAGAATCAAAACCCAACACAATGGAACAATTCCCTATGATGATCTTACTTACAGTCATTTAATAGGATTTATACACTCAGAAGGCCTCAAACTCTGCAATGACCTCCGACTTTAACATAAATTAAAACAAGATAGGTACTCTACAAGAAAAGAATTAGGACAATTCTGTAAACAATGTGGATTACCTCCACATTTTAAATCCTCCCCTTCTAAACTCTCCAAACGTTCAAAAAAATTTCGCCCCCGATATAGTGGTAAGAACAAGAACAACAGTGAAGACAAAGTAATCAAACCTAAGAAAGTCTTTAAGCAACAAAAGAAGCCTTTTGAACGTTTAAAACAAACAAAACAAAAGAGAAAAACACCTACATGCTTCAAGTGTGGAAAAATAGGACATTATAATAATCAGTGTAAAGTAAAACAAAAGATAAATGAATTAGAAATAGACAAAAATCTAAAGGAACAATTAGCAAATTTAATGATAAATTCTGACTACACTAGCAGCAGCCAAGAAGATGATATGATAGAAGAAATACAAAGCTCCAGTGAACTAGAAGAAATAAAAGATTCATTTCAATTTTGTAACACAACATGTAGATGCAAGTCAATAAATACTTTAACCAGGGAACAAAGAGTCTTATTTGACTATATAGATAAGATAGAAAATCCATAATTACAAAAAGGATATTTATTACAATTAAGAGAAACAATAAAAAAGGAGGATACAAGATCTCAGAACTTTCAAGGTTATAACTTACAAGAGATATTCAAAAGGATCAAGGAACCAGAAAAAGAAGTAACAATCCAAGACTTACAAAGAGAAGTAAATCAAATAAAAGAAGAAATTAAAAGATTACACTTAATCAATAAAGGACAACAAGAACAGATAGATCTATTAAACTTTAATAAATTAAAACAGAAGGAAGTAGTAGAAGAAGAACAAACAGAGAAAAATTTTATCCAAATAATCAACAAAATTCAATACCAAAAATGGTTTGTTAATATAGAACTAGTAATAAATAGAGAGTTTACGATAACAATTGTTGCTTTAATAGATTCAGGAGCAGATTTGAATTGCATACAGGAAGGAATAATACCAACAAAATATTTTGAGAAAACTACAGAAGGAGTATCTACCGCAGATGGTTCAAGTCTAAAAATAAAATACAAACTTACCAATGTTCATGTCTGCAACCAAGGAATTTGTATAAACACTCATTTCATCTTAGTAAAAAATCTGACTAAATTTGTAATCCTAGGTACACCCTTTTTAGCATTAATCCAGCCTTTTACAGTAGACTCAAAAGGAATAAAATGTAAATTATTAGATCAAGAAATACATTTTGAATTTATGGAAGAACCTCAGGATAGAGAACTAAATATAGTAAAAGAGAAAGTTATTACAAAAACAATTAACTTAATAAAAAAAAAAGAAAAACAAGTAAAGTTTTTAAAACAAGAAATAAACTTCTTAAAAATCCAAGAACAATTAGGTAATCCTGAATTAAAATTAAGGATCAGAAGTTTCAAAGAAAATCTTGAAAAAGAAGTGTGCTCAAACCTACCCAATGCCTTCTGGCACAGAAAGCAACATGAGGTCAGCTTACCATATGAACCAGATTTCATAGAAAGAGAAATCAAAACAAAAGCAAGGCCTATTCAGATGAAAAAGGAAGATTTAGAATATTGCAAGAAGGAAATACAAGATTTACTAGACAAAAAACTAATAAGACCAAGTAATTCCCCCTGGAGTTGTCCTGCATTTTACGTTAGAAAACATTCAGAGATAGAGAGAGGAGCACCCAGATTAGTAATAAATTATAAACTTTTAAACAAAGTCCTTAGATGGATAAGGTATCCAATTCCTAATAAAAAGGATTTATTAAACAGATTTTATGAAGCTACTATTTTTTCAAAATTCGACATGAAATCAGGGTTTTGGCAGATCAAAATAGCAGATCAAGATAGATATAAAACAGCCTTCACAGTACCATTTGGACATTATGAATGGAATGTAATGCCATTTGGATTAAAAAATGCACCCAGTGAATTTCAAAAAATTATGAATGACATCTTTAACCAATTTTCAAAATTTATCATAGTATATATAGATGATGTCCTCATATATTCAAAATCAATAGAACAACATTGGAAACATTTAGACACTTTTGTCAATACTATAAAATTAAATGGACTAGTTATATCAGTCCCAAAAATAGTCTTGTTTCAAACCCAGATCAAGTTCTTAGGACACAATATCAAAGATGGAACAATAATTCCCATAGAAAGGTCATAACAATTTGCAAATAAGTTTCCTGATGAAATAAAAGACAAAAAACAACTCCAAAGATTTTTAGGAATCCTAAATTATATAAGAGATTTCTACCCCAATCTTCATATTATAGCAAAACCTTTGTTTCAGAGACTAAGAAAGAAAGCTCCAGAATGGACCAAAGAACACACAGAAGCTGTTAAACAATTAAAACTAAGATTACAAGAATTACCTTGTTTAAATATTCCAGATCCCCAATTACTAAAAATAGTAGAAATCGATGCAAGTGATATAGGATACGGAGGAATATTAAAACAAGAGACAAACAAAAACAAAGAACAATTAGTAAGGTACACTTCAGGAATCTGGAATCCTACACAGCAAAAATATTCCACAGTCAAAAAAGAAATTTTGTCCATTATTTTATGTATTTCCAAATTTCAAGATGATTTACTCAATGAAGAATTTGTTTTAAGAATAGATTGCAAATCAGCAAAATTTGTTTTAGAAAAAAAAAGTCAAAAATATTGCTTCAAAACATATTTTTGCCAGGTGGCAAGCTATATTATCTATATTTGATTTCAAAATAGAATATATAAAAGGAGAAACTAATTCTATACCAGATTTTCTTACCAGAGAAATTTTACAAGGAAAACAAGATGAGTGAAAACCCCATGAAACCTAAATCCAAGAGTTCTTATGCAATGACTACTGCCACACCAGCCAAAATAACTCCAGTAAACCCTCTCCAATTTGGCTCTCCAAGTAACCTGTCCAACAAGTTCCAAGTCCTAGGTACTACAAGTCCAATAAAACCCTATTCAGGGTCCATAGCATCTTTAAGTCAAGATCCAGAGCCAACATCCCCTTTCTCATTAAGGCCTCAATACATTTACAAGCCTAATCTAAGTCCAATAATGACAATAGAACCAGAATTAGAAAAGTCATGTCCAAAAATAATCGCCCAGTCAATCTTTGTCAAGCCAAACCATTTTATCTCCTCTGTTCATACCAAGACTCAAAAATTTTATGAATTCATCCTAGTAGACTCAGATTCTGCTCTTATTACCCATACTCCAGACAAAACCGATCCCAATAGAATTTCCCACTCTAAATGTCAAATTCTGAAGATCCTTTCCCTCACAACCTGGGGACAAAACCCAAATACCATGAAGAAGTTGTTATAAATATTTTTAATTGGGACTTTTGGTATATTCCAATTATGTAAACTTGTTTCAATATCTGTAATAGAGTTTTCTTCCATATTTAAGACATCTGCTCAATTTCATCCATTACCAGCATTTTCCAGAAAATTCAAAGTTAAGTGGTGGGTCAACCTGCAATTTGACAAAGCTACTAAGGCAGGAGTGACAGCATGGCTGTACAGTCATCCTCAACAGAACTTTCAAGGTTATGACTTTATATCGTATTGTTTGTTCACAAGTTTTTATTACCTGTAAACATATCGGTTCGACTTCAAACTTATCTCTAATAAGAATCGAAGAAAACCAGTTGAAGAAACTAAAACCCATTAGAGGTTGAAGAAGAGACGGTTGCTTCAAGGCGATTCAACCATTTGAGGTGACTTACAACCAGCGATCGAAGAGAAGAAAATGAGAGCTTAACAAACGATTCTACTTAAACCAAACCAAACCAAATTACCCACACAACCAACACAGCTACACCTCCAACTCCACCAGTTCTATTAAATATTAAATATTAAATATTTGACGGTAAGATAAAACCCAAATTTATATTTTTTTTATGTATTTTATTTTTTAATTTTTATTTTCTTCCTTCTCTCTGTAGCACTAGTAGTTGTTGGGGTAAATGGAGGTAAGAGCCAAAAGTCCATCCTTTGAAGGAGTTTGGTATGGTTAAGTCGGTTAAAGGGTAGATCCACCTGTGATTTAAGGCATGCCACGCGGCAACAAAAAGAAAATCTCCAATTATTATACACGTGGCATTCACCAGATGTGCAGTTGGATCAACTCGGTCCAGCGTAATTTAATGAAAAATCAATGACTTCTGTTTTTTTTCTTTTTTTTCTTAGAATTGTGATAATAAGACTACCCCACGTGACACACTCAATCAACTCTCTTGGCATGACAAGTTTGGGAACTGTCGATATGTACATCTTGAGATACAAAAATTTACTTCTCCATGGAAATGTGTATCTGAAGGGAATCATGTATCCTAAGACGTAAAGATCTACGGTTCTCGAATTTGTCATGTAAAGAGAGTCGATTAAGTGTGTCACATGGGGTAGTCAGATTATCATGACTCTTTTTCTTATTATGGGTATCCCCACGCTTGGGATGAGACTAATCCCAAGGTCACACACTCCGTCCCCTTGGATCTTATGTGCAATTGGTTGAGTTGAGGAGGGCCTACCGAATCCTATAGAAT
The DNA here is from genome assembly GCF_017979445.1 of Akebia trifoliata. Taxonomy (NCBI): domain Eukaryota; kingdom Viridiplantae; phylum Streptophyta; class Magnoliopsida; order Ranunculales; family Lardizabalaceae; genus Akebia; species Akebia trifoliata. The sequence continues at coordinate 39,925,036 of NC_141382.1, forward strand.
GGCCTTAAAGAATTCATTGTTTCGTGGGATTTCAAACACTTCACCTACCCTTCCTAGGAGTTTATCAAGGCTCGGCTTACCACTAGACTAATCTCAGTTAGTTAAGAATTAATGACTTGGTCATTCAAATTAATTGCATGGATTAATAATAGGAGGAAATTTATTAGTAAGGCATAAGTAATTTAATTTTGGAATGAGTCTATTTTGGGTGACAATCAGGTGTTGGATCATTATAGTATAAAAGGATCTGTGGTTGTCAATAAAGTTGGGTCCAGAGCACCAGTATGGAAAATATTTACAGTATTTTAAAAACACCCCACTGTAAAATTATTGATATTAGGTTTACCTCCTTACAAAATGCAAGAGTAGGATTACACCCATTGACCCTAAGTCAATGTTGCATTTTCTTGATGATTTAATAATGAAATTTTGATTTTTTTTTTTTCTTTCAAAATACTCTTTAAATATTTAAAAGGACTAAATCATAATTTTAGAAGGATAAAAATTTCTCTGTTAAATCATGAAAAAACAAAGTTGACTTACACTCAAAGGGGTAAACCTAATCTTACATTTTATAAAGGGGTAAACCTAATATCACAAATTTTTCACATGGGGTATTTCTAAAATACCCAAATACTTATTAGGGGTGGGTTTGATTAGACTAGTCTAGTCTGGTCTGGTCGGGGTGAGATTTTAATAAACGATTGTTGGTGAAGAATAAATATATATGATAGATGGTGGGGGTGGACTTTGCTATATATGTCGGTCTCATTGCAGTCTTGGATCATTCTTATTGTCTCATCTTGATTTGGCTATAATTGTAGGTAGTCATGTTAATTTCATCCTTATTAAAGGTGGAATGGTTTAGGGGGAAAATATTTTCTTATGTGAGGTGAATATTAAGATTAACATGGTTAATGTGCTTCTCAATGACAAGGTGGAATAATGTTTGATTAAACAAAAATTAATAAAAATTTGAAAAATAACTTGGGGGTGTTTTAGACATTTTGAAGAATATTGCAGATACTCTTTACGTTCTCAAACTAATGGCCCATTTATAGGTCCGAGATTTGCATTTATGAATTAAAAGATTCGAATGATCAACTTTGCAATCAGTTGTTATAATTAATGTGTTCAAATTGTTCATTTGAAGAGAAATTGAAATACTTCTTATTGGATGATCACGATATGTTCAAAAAAATCAAAATTCTTGATCAATGGGGGAATAATATCATCATTTTCGTTCAATAAGATACCAAAGTGTATGATTGACTCATTTCATACTAAAAAGAATTGCATAAAATCCTTTGATAACATTGATTCCTCTTTGAACTCAATCTTCCTTGACAAACGAATAGAAAATGGTATAAATGCCATCGTCTTCAACATAGAGTTGAAAACCTTTTTGTTTCCCTCAAAACCAATCAACTTCATCCTTAAGGCTGTATTTGGATTGAGAGAAATGGAGAGAAGAGAAAATAAATGAGTTTCTCTTTATTTCTCCCGTTTGGATTGGTAAGTGGGGAGAGAAGAGAAAAAAAATTGGAGAGAAGAAGAGAGAAAAAAAATGGGTTTTCTTTCTCTCCAAAAGTTGAGAGAAGAAGAGAGAAATGGAGATAAACCCTTTTAAAATATTTTATAATGCCAACTCAACCCCTAAAGGTATTTTAAAATTTCAAAATTATCCCAAGTTTTGTCTTGTCAATCCAAACATGGTAGGGGAGAAATTGAGTTTCTCTTCCCTTCCCTTCTCTTCTCTCAATCCAATCATACCTAAGAGTCTATCTACTTCAAACCTAATGTACTTAGATAGGATCTCTGTGAAAGTAGAAAGCACCACTTCAAAATATGTGGAGGAATTATCATGTTTTTTTTTTTTAAACTATATATTAAACATGAACATACATTCTCTTAAGAAATCAATTTTCTCCAAAATCGTTTTCTAAATAGATCTATTAGGTAAGAAAACATTCTCATGACAATCATTCACGTTTAAAATAAAATGGACGTCTAGGAAAAGCACAATTATATCATTTGGAACACTATATAATTGATGTTTGGGCATCCACCAACCCATTGATTTAATCCAATCATAAAAAATCAATATTTTAGATCAACGAAATCAATCAACTTAGTAAGATATGAATTGTTTGATTTTGGATTGAGTTTAATAAACGTAATAGTGATCTTCTGGAGTATCATGTACTAGATTATGGAGTCTAAAAAGATTTCTAGGTGTCAATGGTGACTCAATTTAATCAAGTTTAGTCTGGTCGAGGTATAATTCTAATAAATGGTTGTTATTTGAGAATAAATAATTAGGGAAATTTATTTAATGCACCCTGCACGAGGGATTCCTTCCAAATTTTTCCACGATATCTTGATGATTCATTTAGTAAGTTTTTTCTTTCTTTCTTAGTGCCTTCACCTCTATTTCAATTGATGAGATCAACAATTCAAATCGTTGAGATTGACCTTCGTTCAAATTGTCGACCTCGACAATTGAACATGAATCATTGAGATCAACGCTCAATTGTCAATCAGTCATCAAGATCAACATTTAAAATTTTGAGATCGACCTTATTATAATCGTTGATCTCGACATTTATACATGAATTGTCGAGATCAACAAATCAACAATTTGATTTCTTGGACATCGACAATTTGAGTTCACGGTCTTATCCTAAGAAAGAAAGAAAGATTTTAGCTTAACAAGGCTGTTAACATTCCCCAAGAACTCAAGAGTACACTTAGAAAGACATTGTGGCGCCCCGCCGAACGCTAACACAAATCCCCATGTCAGATTTCAAGGTACGAGGTGGCACCTCGAAATTTCGGCATGGTCTCCTCTGTTTATGTTAGCATTCCAAGGCGATTCAACCTGCACCTGATAAACGACATACAATCCTGCATATAACAAACAAAATATAATACTAGCGGAAGCCTATATACGTCTAATAATGTCCGATAGATCAGAGTGCGGAAGAAGAAAAATTATATACAGGATTATACAAAATTCCTCACTCTAACATAATTCCTAACACTCAAGACAGAATCCATAAGACTACCTGGAGAAACTGACACCACTAGGGGGTATAGCCCTAATACTTACCAGGAGACGGACTCTGGTTGTCTATCTGACCAACCAGATGATCCTCGCTCTTGTTCTACACTTGTTTCGCCAAACTTCAGATCTGAAACTAAAAAAATGGAGAAGGAAAGGGTGAGTAACAATGGTTACCCAGTAAGGAAGCAACAATTTCTGCCAATAACCTCTCCTAACATGAACGAATAAGCATACTGAATCATTTTAAAATAAACAAAATTTTACAGAAGAAAACTACGATTAACTGGTACATATAACCAGGGATGAGCAACTAAACATTTTAAAACTCACATTACATCGATCAGCAGTACTCACTATAACATTCACTTTTTATACAAATCTAATTGATCAAATGGAAACAATAAACATGCATTTCATTTTATATATCAAAATAAGCAACAGATACATAATACACGATGGTGGAGTATTGGAATTAGAGAGTTGGGATTCACGACTGGATCGCTCCCAGTCGGGACATGATGTTACAATTCCTTTCTGGCTTTTAGTTCCTGATTTTGTGGCCGGTCGCTGCCCTTACCACGTTTGGTTGACCATTTATCCGGCTCAGGCTGGCCGTTTGACGTGACCGTAAGCAATGGGTCTCTTTTCGATGTGTCAGAACGTTCGACTACTATAGATTGTTAGTGATCACTGACTAATCATCTTCGTCTATGCCTATCAGGCGTGCAAGTGATTCCCAAATATACAAACCATTCGTATACGACCACCTTTACATTACAAGTTCACTGGTAAAGATAGAGAGGAATAAACCCGGATTCCAGTTGTGACTCCACTCTCATACGCGTCCCATACCACGTATGAGTTTGGTGGTCCCTACCGTACATCCCAGGATAGTACACCACTCCGGATGATATGACGCACTATCCCTTCAGGCATTCACAAACTCTTTAACAGCTCACAAAATAGCTACATATATATATTATTTTCATTTGAAAACAAAAGAGAAATTAACAATACAGGGTTGAGAATAGATATCCAGTTTCCTACCATGCAAGTGTGGCCAGCCGGCCTAAAATAAATAACATAACGGAGCGCCTCGCGCTAACAGAAAGGAAATAAACATGCAACCAATAATATTATCACTGGATATCTGTTCACCAACTTACACACAACACAACAACGTAAAATGCAGACATCACCCCTCGGGTGTGACTCTGACATTTTACCGTTTCATACCTTTTTCCCCTTTTTTTTGACTTTTACAATTTTCAATCTCTTCAATAAAACATCCATTTTCTCATATTCATCAACTCAATATGAGTTCATTGAATATTAAATCACATTTTCCAACTAACGAATTTATTTTTATCAAAAACCTTTAAAAAATACAAAACTTATATTAAAACGGATTCCGAGCAGTGCACCGGACCCAACTTACAGAAATAACCCAATAAAATACCTTACCCACGTATAATTTGTTAAAAATATAATTAAACATATCAATCATGCAATTTCTGGCGTGAATTTTTGAAATAACAAAAGAATTCTACATTTCGGAAATACATCCAAATTTTTCCAATAAAATCCTAAATGCAATTTTCACAATCTACGATTATTAATAGAAATTGAGAGTTCCTTACAATGTCTAGGCGAAAGGATCAAAGCGTGTGCGCGGAAATCGAGGCAATCGGCGTGAAAATCGAGGCGGACCGAACTTCGAAGCGGCTGATTTTTGAAACCGACCCGGTGGTTTCGAAGAGCTCGACGTGCTCGTCTCTTCTCCCTTCTACAGCGAAAGGTGGTTTGACCCCGAAATCGATGAAAACCGAGGTCGAAGTTACGAAAATCTCCGTATAAAAATACGGCTGATTTTTGACTGTACAGGGTGAAAAAGATGAGTAAATGGAAGGAACTTGGTTGGGTTATGTAGAGAATGAGGCTGCGGACGTTTCTTCCTTCTGCGTCGGAAAGCGATTTGACCCCGAAACGGACGAAATTCGAGGTCAAAGTTTCGAAATTTTCGTATCCGAATACGGCTGATTTTTGACGATATCGGGTGAAATAGAAAGTGAAACGAAGAAAGGTTGGGTGGGTTTTGTAGAGAACGTAGCTGCGGACATTTCTCCCTTCTGCGTCGATCGTCGACGGCGAGCCGTTTGTGAGAGATCTGAGGTGGAAGAATCGGAGGAAAATCAAATTTTTCGTTTTACATGTCTCGGCCATATGACGCGTTGGGGAAGATGAGTTATATAATAAAAAAATTAAATTATTATTTAAATGAAATTTGGGACGAATTTGGTATTTCGCCTATTGTTTTGATCAACTATAACTTGGTCATTCGGTCTCCAAAACTGACAAACGAATACTCTATTTCGCCTAATTTTTCATTCCGGATCTAATGGTATAGTCAATTTCTACAAATTATGTCTCCATCAAAAATTTTACATTTTTGGCCTGACGTGACCCCTAAACTTGATGTCGTTTTCGTTTTTGGCGATAATTCAACTTCCTGATCTCCAAAAATGACAAATAAATAGTCTATGTTGAATAATTTTTCGTTATGAACCCAATGGTATGATCGAATTTTAAAAATTATTTCTCTAAAAAAAAAATCACTTTTTTAGCCTGGTCCGACCCGGTAATCGAGGATTTTGCAACTTTTATATTCGGACTCGCATTTGAGCGTGCTTACAGGCTAAACTATGTTTTTCGATCGTTTTGAATCTAATGGTCAGGTCAGATTCCATTAAAAATGATCAAAAACATCCTAAAGTTTTACCTCTAAATCTCACTTTCAAGATTTTCTTAAAATTCCACTATTTATTTTTTCCTCGAGATACGAATTAAAAATTCAGGGTGTTACAGACATCCCTCCCACGGGTCTATTAAGTAATTTTTTTCATAATCTATGTTAGATGGGGTGATGAGCTTCCCTATGTTAATCTCATTGCAGTCTTCAACTGTTGGTTCTAAAACATCTATTTGAAAGTTTTAATGGGACCAAACAAATGGGTTATCTCTTATTTACTCCTGCAAAATTGGACCACCTTTGATGTGATCGAAAATTAATTTAAAATTGTCGATTAAATAATTCAATTGTTTTTAGTACGTATAAACATAGACATTGTGATTATAGCATCGATTGATCTTAAAAAAATAAAGATATTTTGAATTGGAGTCTAAAACAAGAATTAAGAATAACCAGACAATGTTAATACGTACATTGATTCATGTTATAAAAAAAGTAGGCTCGAATGCGATACAAATAAATACTCTCGGTAGGGGTACAAAGTCAGATCCATAAAATTTTGGTTAATTTTGAACAATGTTATTCACCCCTCTAGACTAGCATAGAAGATCTCTTTGGTCAAAATTTAAATCTAGTAAATTCGATCACAACCATACAAACTTAAGACTTTAATTTCTTTTAGGTACTTTAATTTGACCAAAAACATTTTTTTCTTTACAAAAGAAATTTTAGTAACAAAAGAACTTTAATCCGGATCGTAGATCAATGATCAAAGCTTAGGGATTTAATTCACATTGATGTAAACGTAAAGTATATGTTAGCCAAATAATTTTACGATGTAATTTTTTACTTATTTATCTTAAGGGTTGGTTTGGTTGGTTCTCTTGCATTGCATTGCAGTGTGAGTATCATGCATTTCAACATTGAATTTATCAGATTTCATGGAAAAAATTATAATGTATAAATAAGTATTGCATGATAAATCAAACAACCAACAATTCACATTCCTTGTGTTTCCTTTTTTTTAATCCAATTGTAAAATTTACTTAAATTGATTTGGAATGGGCCTCTTTGCATGACGATTTTAGCTTTTTGTCAGTAAGTCGCCGTTTATATGTTATTTATGATTTTTTTTTTATATCTAAATTTATAATTATGGGATATTGGAGAAAACCAAGATATTGATTTCTATTAGGATTGAATGAGAGAAAGTGAAGGTCATTCGAACTTGATCTACTTCTAAATGAATTGATGCGATCTAAAAAAGGGGTTATGTTGAAGAAAAAATAACGAAAAATATAAGATATAAAAGAACTTAAAAGATTGTTTGTGAGTGAAAATTGTGTTTTTCATGCTCTACCAAGACTCACACCAAATCGTTTGCAAAACGAAAGAAATTATGATACAAGTTACATTAGGTAGACTAAGACGATAAAACTAGTTGGTAAGCTATGGCCTGATTGGTTTTTTATTAAGCTTCATGAAGGTATTGGTTTTCATCTTGAGGATTATGCATGAATTTTGAGTAGAAAGAGATTTGGGAGTTGTGTGGATGGATACCAAGTAATCAAAGCGACAATATTCTCTTGAAATTGTAGTAAAACCTGGCCTCTTGACCCTTTTGCTTTTCCAGCGATACGAACGTATTTAAGTAATTGTCGCTCTGTCAGACCATAATGAAAACGCAATTTTTGTTTTTCTTCTAGGCGAATACGATATTGAGATCTTTTTCCGGAACGAGATTGGTTTCTAAGATCACTTCCGGGTCTAGGCCTTTTACTAGTTAGTCCCGGTAAAGCCCCCAGACGGCGTATTTTTTTGAAACGAGGCCCTCGGTAACGAGACATAAAGACTCCTTTATTTATATTTATTTTATTGAAATTTCATTTTTAAAGAATAAACCTAAATTAAGACTGAACTAAATGATAAACGAAGCGAAATCTACTGAAGTACTATACTACAAATAAGAATAAGATGAATTGTATCAATATCCAGATTGAGTGGGGTTTTATTCTTGTTTGGATCAGTTGTATGAGTTTTGTCTTTGGGTATGTTTTCATGTGTGGATTTTGTACAGTTTTCTTCTATTCTTGTCAATTGTTCTCCAATTGAAGTAAGATATCTGTTTGTATAATTATTTTGTTTCATTATATTGTCTATGTCTTTTCCTGTAGGGGCTAGTTGGTCTATATCTTTAAATTTTATTGCTTTATAAGGTGATCCTATTACTGTATCTTTATCTACTGGAATTACTATTTCGTTTATGGGAGGAGGATGGACAGATTGTATTTGTCCGATTCTAGGAACATCCCATAGATTTGACTTTGTTACATCAATTTCCTTTTGTACTGATTTTTTGAAGTATTTATTATACCATGTGAAGAAAGGAATTTGTTTCTTTGTTTTATTTAAGTGATCATAATAATATTTCCAACTTGTTCTTGAAAGTTTTCTGATCTTTCTTCAAATTCTTCTTTTTCTTTTGAAAGGAGATATTCTAATTTTATTTGGGGAATATTTGGCTTAAATTCTATTTTTTCTATTACATGAATTTGTGGTAAGTCATCTTGCATTTGTGATTGGGTTGGAGAAGAATTAGGAGATTGTATATTTGGCTTTCTGGGGTCATGGTAATATGGAGCAGGGATTGTCTCATCTTTAATTCCTTTGAGTTTTAGATCTCTACTTGTAGAGGCTCTGCTTATTGATGTTCTTTCGGGGACTAGGTTTTCTGTTAATGGTATTGTTGTTACAAAGTTTGTTTCATCTGTAAGTATGACTGATCTTTTGAATGAAGGAAAGTTTATTTCTATATTCCCATCAGGATATTGGATTATTGATTCTGGTTCCTTATTTTCTGGGATTTGTGATTGGCCTTCTCCTGTAAGGTTCCATGTTAATGGTAATTGGACATCATTCCAAGAAATTCTTTTTGGAACTAGTTTATTTGATTTGTATATGTTACTTTGTAATAAAAGAGTTTCTCATTCTAAGGATGGTTTTGATAATGCTCCTGGGTTTATTGTTGTAGTCATTGTCTTGTATACTATTCTAAATACTAATGCTAAGGGTTGGGATCCTGGAATCATACTATATCCTGAGGTTTGAATGTTAAGACTTAAGACTTTCATAATTCCTGGATCTGATAGAGCTACTGTAAAATTTGGAAAGCTATCAAAGTATATTGGCCCATCACAAAGGCTGGATTCTACTAGTCCTAATAAGGAATCTGTAAAATTGAGGTGTCTTTTGTCTCTTAGACATAATAGTACCGAGGCTTTTAACCCTATCCTTGTTAAGGGTTTTATTCCTACTTGAATTAATCCAATATGTAAGAACTTGTGTTTCTGTTGATGTCTTAAAATTGATTCACATTGATTACATCAAAGAATAAAAAAGGTCAATCGAATTAAAATTGAGATTCAATAGCCCAATCGATGAATGACCATAAACAAAATGAATAACATAAGATCGCTACTCCCATTATCTAAAAAGAAAGTAAAAAAACGTGTAAGCAAGAAAAAATAAAATAAAATCTTTTTAAATAGAAATCGAGTTTCTATAAAAGGTTGGACGAAAAGATAAAGGGGACCCCTTTTGCTAAGCTCTTCTTCTTCTCTCTTGATGTCTTCTTCTTCAACGGAAAATTCAGCAATAGTCCTTCTCTCTTTCCACGTCTTCTTCTACAAGGTATGCTTTAAAGGATTTGGGCTCTGATCCCTGCACTCACCCCCATCTCCAACTCCCTTGCTGCTTTCATTATCTTCACGTCACTACTAGGGGTGCACATTGGATTGGGTAAATCCGAGAACCGAACCAATCCGAAACCTTTTAGATTAGATTGGTTCGGATTGAGCATAGTTTGGTTCGGGTACGGATTGTATATTAAAAAATCCAATTAATTTGGTTTGGTTCCGGATTAGGGGTATAATAGAACCGAACCAATCTGAGAACTGAACTAATCTGAAGTATCTATTATCATATATATATATATATATATATATATATATATATATATATATATATATATATATATATATGTTATGTAGAGGTAACTCACTAAAGTTTTCAACTTTATCTTATCTATTTTTTTTCTAACAAAAACTCATAAAAATGTACACAAATCTCTCTCTCAACTCTCAAATGAATCAACCATTTATGGAAAAACTTTTTCAAAGAGTTTGATTCCTTATTTTTTTACGAGAATCTTTATGCCGTATTTGTTAGATGAAATATACTATACGAACCTAGGCTTGGATACGTTGATCTACCATTTATGGATTAGTTTCCTCACTAATCCATCCAAAATACCAATTTTAAAATTGTAATTTTTTTTAGTCTCATCGAGCTTCATCTAATTTTCAATTTTTACTAATTTCAGTCAGAATTTAATCATAAAATCATTTTCATTTTTTAAATAGGCATTATTTATGATCTAATCCAAAGGGTTCCTCTTTTGAAAGAAAAAATACTAGTTTTTCTATTTTGAAAGTATGAGAACCGAGAACCGATCTGAACCAATCCGAACCAAGGTTGGTTTGGATTGGTTCGGTTCCAAATTTGTAGAACCGATTATGTTTGGTTCGGTTCCAATTTTGCCAAAATCCGAATCAATCCGAACCATGTGCACCCCTAGTCATTACAGCCCAGTCTTCTTTTCCATTAGACTTGCAAAAATCTCTTCCAATCACGTTTGACAGCACTCGTCTCTCTCAACTCTCCCTACCATTTTCTTTTTCACAACTCCACTGTAACACAGCCCTTTCTTCTCTGATAAACTAGTGTAACATTATCTCTCTGCCCTCATTTCTTTCACAGTCCTCGCAGTTTATGTCTCATATCTCTTATAGCTCACTATAGTCCACTCCTCATCTCTCTCACAACCCTCGCCAACTTTCACAGTTCATGTCTCCACGTCTTCTTTTACAGGCTCTCTTCCAAAAAAAAAAAAAAATTCTGCTGCACAGCCCATCTCAAACGCCCCTCTCTCTGCTTGCATCTCCCTCACAGCCCATCTCCAACATCCCTCCCCCTGCACAAAACTATCCTCTTCTCCAAACGTGAAATTATGAACTCCTCTTCCACTTCTCTACGGGCTGGGCATAATCCTCTCTAACTTTTTATAGTAGCAAGGCCTTTCTCTCAATCATGTTTGTAGTAGCCTAGGGAGATCAAACTCTCTCTTAAACTCTGTTTCACAACAGCAAAAGAACAAACAAAAGAAAAAAAAAAGATTGAAAAGAAAAAGAAGACCTTGCAACTCTATCACCTTCATCAACCTACATCCTTCATCAAACACAACTCAGTACATTCCCTTTACCTTTCACTCATTTTCACTATCTCAATTCAAACCCCATAACAATCGTCACCCCATCTCCCCCTCTCTTTTTAATTCCCCAAATGCATCCTCGCACCATAGCACATCTTCTCTGTCTTGTTCAATGCCCACCAATACTTACTTCTATCTTCATTCTCCATAGCCACCTATACCCGTTGCTCTCATAAGCTTTTGATGAATCAAGCTTGAAGGAACACATGGTAACCCCCATTCTATTGTAGAGGTAAGTCTGATTTCAATACTGTTTGTTTTATTTTATTTTATATTTTGTTATTTTTCTCTTCATGATTTTTAAAAAAAATTTATTTTAGGACTGCTCTATCCATTGATGCTTTATATTGTTCTTGGATGTTACTCATCTTGTGACTTGTGGTTCTCATCCCTTTCGTTCTTATTTTTAATACTCATAGGATTAGGGGTTGTATTATTTGTGTGAAATTTATGATCACCATGTTTAAGCTGGTGAAATCAAAGTTACATGAATTTCTTTTACTAGAATAACTTGAATTAATTTAGCAATTATCCATGTTTAGGAATAAATAAAAATTCAATTCGATTAATCCTAGCACGTGATGTATTGTTTGATGATTCAAAGATTGGTTGTTAGATTGGAAGGTGTTCGTGATTTAACTATCAAATTGAGAGTTAATTTGTGTTCGAGTATTTTGTTTTCTCTAATTTAGAAATTTCCGGCATGTGATATGCTTATTGGGTTAATAAAAATTATCACTTGGATAGAAAATTGAAAATTTGATAAGTTTTTATGCTTGCAATTAATCAATAGATAATTTGGTAAACATGCACGCTTCAGATGATGACTATTTTGGACATTTAAAATTTTTGCGCTTATCCTTATTTTATTAATTCAAAAATTGGACGTATGTGAAATCCTCTTAATTTATAAATTTTACATATATTCATATGCTATCAATTTTGAAAGTTGTTGTGTTCGTATGTTACCAATTTGGTAATTTTGTATGGCTCATATTCTCCTGATTTGGGAATTTTACTAACTTGGGAAATTCGTGTTCATAAGTTTCTATTTTGAAATTTTCATTTTTTGAAATTTCTAATTTGGGAATTCATCATATTTGCAAATTTCTAATTTGAAAATTTTCACATTCCTAATTTAGAAACTTCATAAATTATCAATTTAGAAATTTCACATTCATAATTTTTTAATTTGGAAAATTTTCATAAATTCCTATTTTATTTGATTTGGAAAATATTCGCTTGTGTGGATTTTTAATTGGAGAATATTTCCATATGAACTCTAGAATACATGATGTGATTTGGGAATTTTCAAGGTTTTCCCTTTTTTGCAAGATTCGAAAAATCATGTAATGATTGGGAAAAATTTAGCCGTAAGATTCATTTAGTAGACCCGATATAAATTGATGATGATGAGCCTTGACCATAGTCTTTCCCATTGATAATAGGTTAGTCTTGGATCGTAGTAGAGACCGATCATTTTGATTAGACGGGTTCGGTACCCAATACCTTCCAAAACTCGTAATTTGACCTTTTACTCATTTCTCTGATCCGTTGACCAATCCATATCCATCTAGAGTTATTTTTAGTTCTTAGACCTAAACTAAGTGACGACTCCTATTTCTCAGAAAATCCCCCATTTACCAATCAGAGTCCTTTTCACTATTTAATGAAAAAGGGTCGAGGTGATTTCAGAATAATTTGCGAATTATACCCAAATTTTATTAATGATACTAGTAACGATTAAAACTTTCGTCCATTTTGACTCCCTATAAATAATTGTGACTTTTTTATTATTATTATTTTATCTTATTTGAATTATTTATGATTTTTTTCACGAATTAAAAAAAAAATACTTTTTACAAAAAGTGGTGAGAAAACAAATTAACTTTTATTTTTATATAAAATAATTATATCCTAATTTCGCATGATAATATTTTCATTATTTTCTTTTTCAACTTAAAGGTTTTGCCATTAAACAATCACACACCATTGTTCATTATCAAATCGCAAGATCATCGACTAACAAATTAGTTTTTCACTTATTTTATATTATCTTCACTCATTTTATATCTCTTCTCTCTTGGTCTCCCAATTTTTTTAAACAGGAATATTGGCAACACAATTAAGTAAGAGAGTATGTGCTTTGTATTATAAAGATTTATGTGAACTGTAATATTAATCATACAAAAATTACTACGTTCTTCATTTAAAATTTGTTCTATGTTATTCTAAAAGAAGAATTAAAATATTTAATAAATATGTGTAGAAGTATTTGAGTTTTCATGATTTGATTTAAGGCTTAAATATTTGATAAATATGTATAGAAGTATCAAATATTCTTAATTTTCAAAAAGATAAGTTCTATGTTTAATAATAATTCTGTAAAATGAAATATAAAAATAATATCTTAAAAAGATTGTGAAGTTCTTTAAATATGTAGATATGAGTATTATGAAAAAATTAATATATATATATATATATATATATAAAACAAAATTTTGAAAGTTTTTTAGAGTATTGAACTTGAATAGAACCCGAAACATTCTCGTATCGCACATTTTTTCGTTTTTCGATGTTTTGATCAAATATTTAAATGAATTGCTAAATATATATTTACAGTCGTACTCCAATCAATTTTGTAATTTTTTACCGTACACTGAATTGTTAACTATGAGCTTAAATTATTATTTATTTTAAATACAAAGCTCAATGTTATGTAGTGCAGAGCAATGGACTCCTTCCATCATTATCTTAATTTCAGACTCAAACAGTAGGGGTATTTCAGTAATATTAACTTAAATCTTGCAAACTGGACAAACTTTTATCAGCAAAAAACTAGATTTTACTTCTTTATTTTTCCTGCCCACAAGTCTTCTTTTCATTGGCTTTTATTCCTTTGTACAAAAGGTTGCTTAAAGCAGACACTCTCTCTCTCTCTGTTTATACTTCGTCTTAAGGGTTTTCGTGTTCACTGGTACTCTTATCTGCAACAGATCTAAGAACTCTCTTCTTTCTAATGGCGATTTGAACTCTATTCCATCTGTAATCTGCTTCATTAGCTTTTATTCCTTTCTACTAAAGGTTGCTTAAAGCAGACACACACTCTCTCTCTCTCTGCTTTTACTTCGTCTTAAGGGTTTTCGTGTTCTCTGGTACTCTTATCTGCAACAGATCTAAGAACTCTCTTCTTTCTAATGGCGATTTGAACTCTATTTCATCTGTAATCTACTTCATTTCTAAGCTCAAAATGTGTGGTTAGGTTCAAACAAGGAAAAAGGCTTCTTTGGGGTGTTCTTTGTTAGGGTTTCAAGATGTCTGCTAGTAGAAGAGGTACTGATCCGCCGCCTCAGAGGCGGATCATGCGGACTCAAACTGCTGGAAATCTCGGAGAATCTTCGATCTTCGATAGTGAGGTTGTACCATCTTCGCTTGTTGAGATTGCTCCGATCCTTCGTGTTGCCAATGAAGTCGAATCCAGCAACCCTAGAGTTGCTTATCTCTGTAAGTTATTCTCTCTAGTTCGCTTTAATTAAGCGAGCTTCCAACCCATTTACACACTAACTTTTACTAAGAGCACCCCATGATGTGGGGTGTTCTTAGAAAAAAGTTGGTATGGCAATATAATCTCACTAAATTACACACTAAGACTATTAAAAAGTACGACTATATATGAAGTTAAAATCAAACACTCAGATTGTTCGATGCAAGACTTTATTAAGTTATATAATAGCAAAGATTATCTTATAATTTCATGTTTGGAATTAAGAGTGTAAATATACAAAACCCACAGATCAGATTGAATATTTGTCAAATTGGTCCAACCATGGTCAGACCCTCGATGCAATTCGGTTGGACCAATGCATGTTTATTAAAATCTCAAAAATAGGAAAAATTCCTTTATTTATATTCATAGAAGGATAATACAAAAAGCACCAATGATTCATAGACTCGACACCTGTTTGCTATAAGGGTATTTTGGTAATCGGCAAGGAAAGATGCATATTGGTAAATTACCGAAACACCATTTCTAGGACAAGTGTCCATCATGAAGTGTTAGGGCAATGCTTTTAGAAAATGATAAATTGGGCATTAAAGCGAAGTTATAAGCCATAAAAAGAATAAACAGCCATAAGAAGTGTGGAAATGAAAATTAATAACAGTCCACATTTCCACTACTAGTAAATGCAATTTGGGAGTTCGCGAGTAGAAAACTAGTATGTATGGAAATGAGAATGCTAATTTCACACTAACTACATGTTTCTTAATGTGTAAAAGACTTGCATAATAAACAGATTATCAAGTATTATATTCGTGCATTATTATATTTTTATTGTATGAATGAACACTAATATATTCAACTAATTATAACATGAAATGATTATATTCGCGTGCTTATATGAATGTATTAATAATATGCTTAGAACTTTTCAAAATGAGATGATATAGATACCTAACTAATTCTAACACACTTGACTCTTATACTAATAATTGAATATTATGTGTACTCCAATGTATAAATAATTTATAAGTTTTGTTATTTTTATGAAATTTATCAATATTTTTAGAATATTTTTTCAGGAAATAATATTTCAGCTGAAGTTTATCCCCGATCAAAATATTTCCACTGAAATCTTGCCAATTTATACATAAAATTTGGTTGTTTTGGTCATAATTCTCAGTTCATGAAACATTTCACAAAATGGATAAGGGTTTTGACCAAAATATATATAAAAGGTATCTGTTGGTTAAATTTTGTGTTGGGTCTTGTGGAAATAGAAATATTTTGGTATATATATTGGACTTTGTCGAAGTTTAATACTATGCTATTAACTAACATGTGGGCATGTAAACATAAAAATAAAAATTGAGAGTTTATATTAAACAATTTGATTTCGTCGCGCATGAATAAACACTGCGGTTTACTCTAACCTTGCAACACTTCCAACCTTTACCTCTTTCCAAAAGTTTAAACCACATTTGGTCTAAAGTTTTGTATAGTAATAGTGTTATTGATGAATTTAGATGATAGGATATCTTATGGTATCTATTCTATACCCATAATAGTGAATATACATAATATATTGTTATATCTCTGTAAGTAAATCCTCAATTGTAAAGGATAGGGTTTGCAGCCTGTGATAAATGCTAATCAATCTCTTGCAATATGGAAAGAAAAAAAATGGAAGTGTCACACTAGCGTTTATGCAGTGCAGGAATCCGACACATGTCAATATAAGTTATAACCTATTACACGAACAGTTTCCTACCAAGAAAAATATGACGATTACTAACATTGGGGGTAACGTAAACATGGAACAAATTGAGATTTTACTATAAAACGGGTCTATATGTTTTTTTTTTTTTATGGGTTAAACAGTTATATTTCTTTATGCATGTATAAACAGCTAGGTGCAACTAGGTGTATTCTAGGTTTCAGATTTTTTTTTGATGCAATGTTTTGATCAAGAGAAAAATCGAAATAGTATCAACCTAAACATTCCGAAATGGTCAATTCTTCGTTCCTCTCTCAGCCAAAAAGAATTGTGCTGGCATGAAATTATGTCTGCAAGACTTCCAACCTTACACGTCTTGCCAAAAGTTTTAACTATGGTTGAGATGAAGTTTTAAATTATAAAAATGATATGGGCCGATTATGATGGGTTTTTATTTTATGTATAGTATACCTATAAAAATAATATACATAATTTATTGTTATATATATTTTTGTGATAGATTATTTATTGTTATGCTTATGAATGCTGGTGTTGGAAATAGGTCGGTTCTACGCATTTGAGAAAGCTCACAGGTTAGACCCTACATCTAGTGGACGAGGTGTTCGTCAATTTAAGACTGCACTTTTGCAACGTCTAGAAAGGGTAAACATTATGTTTCCTTCTATGTATTACTAGATATGACTGCATCTAATTTTCATCATTTAGATGTTTGCTTGCATATCATGTAATGTTATTGAGTTACTTTTAATGTTTTGCCAAACAATATCTTTATACGGTTTCATCTTTAGTTGATTTAATGGAAAAAAGGGGGATCATTTTTGTCATTTTCTATCACTACATAAATTAAAGAAATTCATTGTATTCTTTTATTTATTTCATGTCAGTGTGATTGCCTCCATTGTACGTGGTAACTACTAAATGGTCTTCTTGATTGGTTATTGTTGGGGTTCTTATTTTTATGTTCATATGTAGTGTCTTGGGCCTAGAACTTATGTTTATGCTCTATTAATGTGATATATACAGCCATAGAGGAGGCCAAACCTAAGTTCTCTCTCTCTCTCTCTCTCTCTCTCTCTCTCTCATCTATGCTCTTCTCTTCTCTAACCTTTGAACTATATTCTTCACATAGTATCGGAGCACATCTAATCCTAGTTCTAATTTATATATATATATATCGATAAGCAAGGGCTATTGGAGGCTAGAGCCTTAAAAAAAAATTCAAGTTAAATCCTCTTACAAAATTAAAGATAACTCAAGGGGATGTTAACTAAGTCTACAAGAATGGACAAGTTTTGATTTGAGACCCCTTTCTTGGACAACCAGTCTGCAGTTCTATTCAATTCTCTCCAAGCAAATAAAAATCTGTATTAGGGTCATAACGATGGTGTAATTGGTGATCCTAGTCAATACCGCGTGGTACCGTAATAGTGTATGTTGTGGCAACATAATGGACATATTGGAGGGGATACGATGTGGCCAATACAGGTGGCAATTAAGCAACATTTGCCCAACAACGTAACAAACCGAAAGGCCAATCGCATGAGGGCTGTTTGAGGAAGCTTCCTGACCGTTAAGAGGGAGCATGCGAGGACAACTATATGTATGGTCATGCAGAGACAGTTAAGGGGTAGACTTATGAAAAGGCGACATGTGGAGATAATCGAGATGATTCAAATGAGAGCGAGTGGGACCAATGCTGCAATGCCAGTTGTACTTTTAGACAGATGGTGTTGATGTGGAGGCGAAGGCTGGATCTTTGGATTCCCAGTTGGCTTCTTTGGATTGATGGAGATTATTATAAAAGGGGAAAGGAAGGATGTGACAAGGGAATAAACCTTATCCCACTAACAGTCACCAACAAAATCTAATGCTCATGAATCTTCGAAAATTTTCTTTAATGGATATTAAGAGGAGAAGGTGCTTCCACAATGTCTCAATCTTACTATTAAGACAATGGATAACATATCGAGAAGCTTAACTCACCTCCAGTCTAGAGGAACCCTTATGATAAGAGGCAATTTTAATACCTCTAACATCGCCTGCAATTCAATTGATGGGATATCAGTGAAAGAGGAACTATTGCTACCTACAAACTGAAATCTCCCTTGATAATCATTTTCTATAAACCTGAGGCCCCCACCTTCATTCAATAAGGATCTATCAGTGTTCAGTTTGATATAATTTTCTTTTGGACACTCCCATTTGTCAACCTGTTGGTCAAATATCTTTAAAATTGGATGACGGCCCCAATGTTGAAAAATGATCTCTCAAAATCATTATTTACTTGATCCCCTCACACCTAGCCTATATGTCGGCTTGAATAATCTGAAGAATGCTAGTGATGGGGTAGAACAATAGGGTTAGGGAAGGAGCACTCCTTGCATGAGGTTCTTATATTCATAATTGGGTTAATCTTTTATTGTAGAAAATCATCCAATCTTTTCGAGTTTATATATATATGAGACCTTCTCGGTGATGCTTGATAGGGTTGCAACTCGAGCGGGTTGAGACAGGTTGGGGATCAAATCGTGTCCAAGCCACACTTGACAAACACCTACCCGTGCCCAACCCAACTGATTGGTATTTAGAAACATGCTTTTCTAGTATCTAATAAATGTGAAGGTAATAGGATTTTCGGTTAATAACCAAAGAATTACCAAAATGGACGTACAAACATCATCACGTTTATATTTTCCGAAAATATTGCTAAAATGTAAATTTTAAGAAGTAATAAATGATGTTTATTATTTTCCACAGAACCGTAATTAAAATGAGAAGGAATATAGTATGAAAAGTTACATCAAAGAAATTAGAAAATGCTAAAATCATCCTTTTTTCCGAGTGCAATATTGATGATATGGGTTTCTGCACAACGTTTGTAAAATGAGCATAACTTTCTACTCCAATGTCGAAATTGAGTAAATTCGGATTTGTTTGAAACATAACGAAAAAATCTACAAATTTGATAAAGAAACTAAGATCAGAAAATGCAACCAAATAAGTGATAATTGAGTCGTGGCATGGCTGGATTGGATTTGAATAAATAAGGCTTGTGTAACTCAAGTTAAAGCTTTGGACTATTGTATTAATATTGTAAAAGGCCTTTGAGTCCTTATAACTCATGTAACCGCAAGCCCAAGTTCATTATTAAGTTCAATGTTAAGTTAAAATCAAAGAGATTATTGACCAAGATTTGCCTAATTCTTAGGAGACCATTTATTAATACTTATCGAAATTCTCTCATCATCATTCCATTTATCTTACCACCTCAACTCACTTGCCCTTAATGTTCACCTTACACCCTGTTCTCACCCCGTTGTCCCTCACCATTTCACCTCTTTAAATCCTATAAATAACCCCAAGTCTAAGTCAAAAGATGACACTTCAGCACCTCAATTTTGCCAAACTTTATTTTTCCTCTTCTTTAAGTTTCATTTTTAGTTTTAACTTCAAGTATGTTGTAAGAACAAATAAGGTTATCATGGAGTTGTAATAAAAGTATGAAGATCAGTTAAAGGTGTTAAAGTGTCATATTTAGGCTTAGACTTGGGGGTTATTTATAGGATTTGAAGAGGTTGAAATGGTGGGGACAATGGGTGAGAATGAGGTGCGAGATGGCGAACATTGAGGGCAAGTGAAATGAAACTTAAAGAAGGAAGGGAAAGATGGTTTGATTAAGGTGTCATCTTTTGGCCTAGACTTGGGGATTATTTATAGGATTTGAAGAGGTGAAATGGTGAGCAAAAGAGGTGTGAGTTGAGGTGGCAAGGTAAATGGAATGGTGATAGGAGAATTTAGGTAAGTCTTGATAAATAGCTTCTTGAGAATTAGGTAAGTCTTGGTCAGTAGTCTCTTTGATTTTGACTTAATATTGTGCTTAATAATGGACTTAGGTTTGAGGTTACATGATTTATAAAGACCCAAAGGTTTATAACATTAATACAATAACCCAAGGCTTTAATTTGGGTTACACAAACCGTGTTTACTTGATTCAATCAACCTATGTCACGACTTAATCATCTCATATTTGGTCACATTGTTTTATCTCAATTTTTGCATCAAACTTGTATATTTTTTTCGTTATGTTTCGAACGAATCCGAGTTTGCTCAATTTTGACATCGGAGTAGAAAGTTATACTCATTTTACGAACGTTGCACAGAAGCTCATATTATCAATATTGCTCTCCAGAAAAGTGATGTTTTTTACATTTTTTGATTTATTTGACCTAACTTTTCATACCATTCATTCTCGTTCCAATTACGGTTCTGTGGAAAATAACAAACATTATTTATTACTTCTTAAAATTTATATTTTAACAATGTTTTCGGGAAAAATAAATGTGATGATGTTTGTACGTCCATTTTGGTAATTCTCAGGTTATTAACCGGAAATCCTATCACTTTCACATTCATTAGGTGACAGAAAAGCATGTTTTTGGGTACCGATCACCAACCTCAGGCATAAAATGCAAAACCCAAGCCCAACCCTATTTGGGTTGGTTTGGTCGGGTTGGCTCATTCCTCATTAATTCTAGATAATTT